>NC_079453.1:24005238-24055238 GCF_903798145.1 Danio aesculapii | reverse complement strand
TTCAAGCTTCACCACCTTTTGAAAAGAGCTCAATCTCATTTAAATTTAAAGCCACATTCACCAAAATGGCACAATTTGGATCAAAGCCTAATAAAAAAGTTCTAAAACATTATTTGTGGGGTATTTTGAGTTGAAACTTCACATACACATTATAGGGACATCTGAGAATGTTTTAAATCTCGTAAAAAGGGGCATTACACTCTCAGAAATTAAGGTACGCGAGCTGTCACTGGGGTGGTACCTTTTCAAAAGGTACAAATTTGTACCTAAAAGGTCCATTGTAATACCTCAAGGGTACATATTAGTACCTAAAAATTTTAAGAGAAACAATTTTGTACTTTTTAAGTCCTAATATGCACCCTTGAGGTCTTAATATGGACCTTTTAGGTACAAATTTGTACCTTTCGAAAAGGTACCACCCCAGTGACAGATCGCGTACCTTTATTTCTGAGAGTGTATGTCGCCTTTAATATTAAATGTAATTTGTTTTAGGTGAGCTATCCCTTTAAAATGCCATATTGATAACTACAATTGCAACAAATCCAGAACTTTTTTTATATATGGAGTCATTTTAAAGCACTTTTATTCATTTTACTTTTTTCTTCAGCCATAATTTGTGTTTTATTCCACGAACAAAAATAGCAGCTGATACATTTTTCAAAATGTCTCCTTTTAAGAATGGAGGTCAGCTGTGAATAAAATCACAGTGAATAAATAATAACTCCTTTTTTGGTGTAGAGTTCTAGAACTAAAGTTTCACTACAGTACAGCAATGATCATATCATATTGCACTGAAACATTTTCAAGAGAGAAAAGAAAACCTAATTAGACAAATACTATAAATAACAACCCATGTATCTTGTAATTTGTTAGACATAGGTCTCTGACACTTCTCATTACCATCTATTTAAGCTCATTTTATACCTATCAAGTAAATCTGTGCAGCCACTGTTTTTTTTTTTTGTGTGTCGATAAGATTTGATTAAATTTGCTCATGATTTTGCCTAGCAACAGAGACAGAACTACTCAGTTTTGATGCCTAAGCTCACGCACACACACATACTGTAGTCTTCATGGAGTAGGAATTGTGTTGGTGTTTCATGGCAGAGGCGTTTTCGAGTGTGGACAGCTTCCAAATCGATTCCCGTCATTTTGCGAGCCCACAGCACACAGGTTTGCGTAGGGAGGTTCGGATAGGTTGGGGGAGTTTACCGTGGGCTGAATGCCGGGGAATACAGTGGTATTAAATAAACGGAATGAGGGAGAGCAAAAAAAAAAAAAACAGTCAATACTTTTGAGGTTAAACTCTTGTTAGCAGTGTTGTTTTTTTTAAGGTTTTGAGATGTGGTGGTGGACTGACCTGCTCAAATACTCCAATCTAATATGACTCTGCTGAAAAACAAAGAAAACATCTTAGAATTATTGTAATGCGTTTAGTGGTTATAATAGACATTACATTGGCTTTAATGAAAATTGTATTTGTCCTGTGGGTCTTTAATCGTGATTTCTAGCATGTTATAATCAATAAATCCTAATGTAACATGTCCCAAAACAAACAGCGTACTGTTTTTAATGGTTAAATTGTGATGGTTTGTACTGTTTTAAAGGGATTTGTAGTTCAATTCAATTCAAATTGATTTGTACAGTGCTTTTCACAATAATTATTGCTTCAAAGCAGCTTTACAGATGGTGCACATTATTGTATTACAATCAAAATCAGGAAAGTTAAGGTTATTAGTTGGGTTGGGTACCGAAACCCGGTCCCAATAT
This sequence comes from Danio aesculapii, assembly GCF_903798145.1. Taxonomy (NCBI): domain Eukaryota; kingdom Metazoa; phylum Chordata; class Actinopteri; order Cypriniformes; family Danionidae; genus Danio; species Danio aesculapii. The sequence goes on along the minus strand of NC_079453.1, from coordinate 24,053,468 downwards.
GGCACTGGTACCTATGTAACCATATGCACCGGATCAAATCAGCATATGAATTTCGGTGTCACTGGTGATGCGACAAGGAAAGCATCAAGGGGTGCATCAAAGGCACAGATAGGTACGCATTGTCACACCATCTCTAAACATTTAATTCTAAACAAATTTGAGGGTTACGGACACCGTCTGTGATTTTAGGCATTTGTTTATGTTGCTTGGGAGTTTATAGAAGGTTACGCGAGCAGTACGGCGCATCTGGTGAGCAACTCCTTTCAGATTCAACACTCATTGCATTCATCAAATTCATCAACGTGTAGCAGATGCTTTACAAAAGTTGCATGGAAAACACGTCAAAGTTAATGAAACATTTGAGGGCTCATGGAATCAACTTACAGTGGAATGCACTGTCATTAGTCCCTATCACGCAGTGATACTGGTAAATATCTGGAAAATTTCCGGAACGACTTTAACGGTAAGTTCCGGTACGTTCCGGAATTTTTCACACATCCATTCCAAAATACTGGTAAATTCTGACATCATTAACCAGAAATGAACTCTAAATGGCTGTGCTTGTATTTGTAAACATAGAAGGGGTCGGACTTTTGTTGATGGTTTCACTTTTATTTCTCGCTTTTGCATTCATGCAGCTGCTTTGTCCCAGAGACATCCAAAAGTAGAAGAGCAAACCTCAGCTAAATGTACGCATTTCACAATGTGGGTGTCCGTGGCCCTTCACTGACTCAATTAGGTGCAGAGAATAGTGTCAAACAGCCATGTGTGTATGGAATATCCTGGCGCCAAATGTGGCCAAGTCCTATGCAACGGTAGTAGTTTGATTGCAGTGTTTACATGTCTGTACTGCACTTTAATAATGCCACTAAAATATGCATACTCCACATGTCTTAATCTTAGGCTGTAAAAGATATGGACGTAGTATCTGTGACGTCACCCATAGGTTTCTGAAGAGCGCAAATGAAGCTACAAGCGTGGCCAACCGCTGCCATTTGCTCACGTGTCTTCGCACCGACTGAGAGTGACCAAACAAGGGCAAAGAAGCGGAGCGTGAGCAGAGCTACAGACGCCTGCTAGCATTTTGCTTAGACAGGCTTTTCTTTAGGAGAAACCATAGACTGTAAAAGATATGGACGTAGTATCCGTGACATAAGTGCACACAGCACGCCATATTATCTGATAATTGTAGGAAATGATTCCAAAAGGCAGTTGAATGTGTTAAGCTATATAAAACAAAACAAAAAAATGATGTATATGCCAAGTTCAGAAGCTAAGCCAGAACGACATGACCGCGACCAACGAGACCTAGCTGTCATTCAAGTGACCATGCCCTCAATTATTTAGACTTAATATAACTTAATAAAAATGAAATGGATGAGTTATTAAAAAATTCATCCCCTCAGAGTTGTCATGAATAGTAATATTGGCTATATGCACCAAAACCATCTTTTGTACCAGGCTGTAAACATGTTTTTATCAGCTGTAAAATTGCCCAATTTAGCATTGCAGTGAGTGAACATCTGGACTTCCTGGAGCCAGCCCCCAAAGGCGAGTCGATGAATTGCAGTTTCAGTTAATTCCGTACTGGCTTCACGAGGTAGAGCGGATTTAAGGTAATCAAAAATCTCTGTTTACATGGTAGACTCTGAATCTCTGAATTCATATTGGTGTCCATGTAAACGTACTCAGTGATGACTCAAGCCCCAACCCTATAGAAAGAGTTCACAGATTTTTCCTTTCCACAGGTTAGTAGTAAGCTAATGTGTTGTTAATTGCTTAACCTCTTAAGGCCCAAGGTGTTTTTTTACGGACATTTTTTTATTTCTCTTTGCTATTTGGGCTTATTAGAACCTATTTGGAATAAAAAAAGTATCATCTTTTGATATGATGTACTTTAAGAGAAAAATTACATCTATATATGTGGACTCGTGGTCTGAATTTACGTAAAACACTTTTTCCAGAATTTTTTTTTATGCATATTTAACATAGAATTTCTATCTATCAGAGAGTAAAAACTATTTTTACAAAATATAAAACATTTAAAGTATTTTAAATAGTCACAAGATTAAAATGTGCTCTCCACTTATGTGGACACTCGAGCCCTAGGAGGATAATGCAAATCTTGCATACATGCTAACAAACAAATTATCAAAGGAAATATATTAATGCAATTCAAATCTAAAATATGAATTGATGTATACTTTAAACGATTTTTGTTTAATAATTGTTCCATTTAAGTGATAAATTTTTAATAATAAAATTTTTTCCATCATAATTTTGTGGCTCAAAAGTATCGGTTCAGGCACTATTTTGGCACTGGTACTGTTTTAAAAGTATCTATTTACTGTAGCAGTGGTATCGAAATAACCCCAAACGATACACAACCCTAGTTATTAGTTAGTAGTGAAAACCATTAGAATCTTCTTTGGTGGTTTCTATTGACTGTCACTTTAGAGCTAAAGTTTTCAGAACCTGCCAGAATTAGCTTAATAGTTTTCAACTTTAAAAAAAGATCATCACGGCAAGCTATAAGTAGTACAGCGTCTAGCCCTTGTCTGTTTTACATTTTACTCAGAAACGTTAATAAAGTGAGAACATATTGCGACGGCTGCTCCGTCTCGCACTTTTTGACTGGGTTCTGCTATGCATGCACACTTAATTATCCAAGCTCAGCCGGCGGAGGTCATTCTCTTCTCACCACGACACACACCGCTCCCCCTCAATGTGCTGGGGAATTTGGCGCAGAATTTTTTTTCGCAGGCTTTCTCGCTCTTATTTTTCTTTTCTTAATAAAGGAGCCAAGACCTGGAGGCGGCGACAGACACAGACTGAGGGAGAAAGACAGGGAGGAGAGTGTTGAAAGTGACAAAAGATATAGCGTGATGTGTGGGAGACGAGGTCCAAATAAGATTAAAGGTATTAAGAACAAAACTCATTTCGTAGCCTTGGAGGAGAAATGCAGCCGAGAAGTACACAAGACTTGCGTAATGCAGCAAGACATCTTATCCAAAGCTAAAAGGCAAAAGTGTCCATCCATTTGAAGAGCTAATACAAACAGAATCTGATTCTGGATAATAAATTCATATCACGCTTCTAAAGGTATCATATGTGTAAATTCTTTTGACTTTCGCATGCAGAGAGAATCATTGATAAGCTGTTCATAGATTGATTTGTAAACACTGGCTCAACTGTGTGGCATCACATCATTTGTTTGTTTGTTTGAGGATCTAATAAATTCCACTCATACAGCTAATAATTTGATTTGAGTACGGGACTAAAGCAAAATTGGCCATAGGTAGTCACAATCCCAGTCATCAGAGCTAAAAATATGCAACCCCAAATACATATTTTGAAATCTCTGTTATGTGTATGTGTATACAAATTGCAGCTTAAAATTCACTAAATGGAAGTATTTATAAACTCAGAAGCTGAAAGACTGTAAGGAGGCTATAGTACGGGGCCGGTGCTGGCAAAAAGGGTTCCCTAAGCAAAATCTGTATGAAACGAATGCGAGATACACTCCGTCCTGTTAAATGCACATCACATGACAGCAACTACTCAAACGCCCACAAACTTGTAAACAAAGAGTCGCTGTAATTTCTGAAGGAGATTCGCCATCAAGATCAAGTTGTGAATTACTTCTGAAAACCTGTTTGATTCATTTAGAAACAAAACTTGTTGTTTAATTTTGTTGGTGGTTCCAAATATGTAATGTAATCGTAAGCTTGACAAACAAATTTTGAGAATTTAATGTTTCCCCGTTCAGACGGAATGCCTGAGCATACTGCCCTGGAGGCGTTTCAAAGATGGCCGTCAAGTGAAATGACTTGCCTTAAAGGGACTTACGTCATAGAATGTAATAACACTTGCCAAACGTAAAGAAAAAAAACTTCTGCATTTCGCAGTGTGTGTGTGCGTGTTTTGTGTGCGGTCCTTTACTGACAGCCGCCTGTGTCTTGGATCTTGTCGGAAAATATGTTATGATCCTTTAAAACATTTGTCTCAAACTTGATTCCTGAAGGGCCGCAGCTCTGCACAGTTTTACTCTAACCCTAATCAAACACAGCTGCTCCAAATAATCAAGGCGTTCAAGACAATAGAGACTATTAAGCAGGTGTGAGTTGGAGGTGGTTGGAGCTAAACTATACAGAGCTGCGGCCCTCCAGGAATTGAGTTTGAGACCATTGCTTTAGAAGATAATAAAAGCATATAATACTTCTTTATGAAACTAAGGGTTCAGTTTGAATATAAGTTTACCATCACTGTCAAGAGTGTGCTTTATGTATATATTTATCATGTAATAAATATCATCATCAACAATATTATCATGACCTCAACCTCATCTTCATATCCGTTGTGTTCTAAATCAAAATATTTTGATCACTGACAGCTTATTGACCAGATCCCCCATCAAGTGAAAGTTACACTGATATTTGAGTGTGTACAATAATTGCTTTGCAGTAAAAACCTTTCAAGCTATTTTATCACTTTTGTTTTAAGCCTGTGGTAGTTGCGAGTGAGACATCACATTATCGATGTGTATCAGACTTTCCACCATGATGAGAAAATGTGAACTTCACTTATTGATATATATATACATTATGTACGTGGGGCTACCTCTACATTAATTCAGATACGTTTGAAAATGGCTTTTGAATGGCATTAAGATGTAAGTAGCTTTAATCTGCATCATTTCTGCCTGGTGTTTATTTACTTCTCAGCTCTTTGAATTATCGCAGCATGACATCATGGGAAAAGTTTTTTAAGTTTATCGATAGAGAGGTGGAGAACACAAGATTATAAAGTTGCAAAAGGAAGTGAGAAAATAGACCGGGAAACCTGCTAAAACAACAGATATCAATAAATATTTGAAGAACTATTAATCTGGAGCATGTACAAGTTGACAATCATGTCCAAACAGAGAGTATCCAAAGCAACTGCTGTACAGTATCATCCACCATTTTATCTAAAAAACGATTCTCAGTGTGGATAGAAAGACAAAACACAGACTATGCAATGCACAAGACATGTCACTTGTATTGTTTTGAATGGGGGAAAGTGTAACGGTCAATGTGGCGAATGAAGCCCCGCCTACTAATACAGACTGCTACATGCTACATGGGCCTATTCTACGCAAGCTATGATGACTTTCACTTTGATATTTTAGCGCGGATGTATACCTGACTGGTGAGCCGTCTGACAAAAAAGTGCCCTTCTGAATTAAATCAGCAGGATGCCTGACTTTAACTACAGTTCGGCAGTTTCACTTTAACTAATGAACATTTCATTCATACGCCGTGACAAACTGGGGTATTAGACGCAAATAAGGAGCAAGGACTGAAAAAAAAACTTCTGCATTTCGCAGTGTGTTTGTGCGTGTTTTCTGCGTGGTCCTTTACTGACAGCCGCCTGTGTCTTGGATCTTGTCGGAAAATATGGCGAAAAGTCCTCCATGATGGTAATAGTTTGATTGCAGTGTTTACTGCAGTAATGGCACTAATATCTGCATACTCCACATGTCTTAATTCCATTTCTGTTTAGTTCAGTTATGACTTTAGTCGCATTAAGGTAATCAAAAATCTGTGTTTACATGGTAGACTCTTAATCAGAGTATTGTTTTAATCATATTAAAATCATGTTAAAGTATTGTTGCATTTTCTGTATGTACGTACATCAAAAGCAAGTATGAAATCGCTGTTTGGAGCTTACAGTATGTAGGCCTACAGTTCAAAATTCATGTTTAACTGAATAAACAGTTAGTAAATACAAGTACATCTTATTGAACATAATTTATTTTCATCAGTAGAACAGTTTCTCAAGCAGTTTGGTATGCATTTTGGAAATAGGAGATGAGCCCCTGGTCTAATATGCCACCTGGCTTGAGAAACCCATTCTCAAAGATTTATTATTTGGGTAGCACACATATTCCGAATGCCTTCGGCAGAATTCAAATGAGCCATTTTAATCTAGATTAATTTCAAAATTAATTTAGATTATTCTAGATTTAAAAAATTTATCTATGCCCACTTTTAATATTTATACACCCCTGTTGAAAAGCAACATTTTAAACAATATCTCAATCAAAAGAAAACAATTTCCAAAATGTTGACAAGACTAAGGCCTAATCCCAAATCTAACCCTTAGCCCTTTACCCCTTCTCCTCGTTTTGCGCGTTCCCGTGAAGGAGTAGGGGTGTCCAAATTCTCTTTAGCTTGAAGGCGAAGGAGAAGGGGTGAATACCCCTTCGAACAAAGATTTTTTAGGACCACACTCGAAACCAAAGGATAAGAAAATTTCCTTGAATACACCAACTACAATGGCAGATAGTTACACCCAGAAGTAAGGAGATCCACAAATTAGTATTTTTGTTTGTCATTATTACGAATTTTTACAACAAACAAGCACATGTTTTAATATATTCATAACCGCGTTCATGTTTTACCGTCATGCTTAAAAAAAACCCACAAAAATAAAAAACGCTAAATTTTGCGATCCTGTATAGCAGTCCCACAACATTCTGACACTCGATGACACTCAAATACCCTGTCAGAAAAGTCTGGGAATGGGCTTTGGAATCTGCCATAATGTTAATGTTGTTTTTGGTGTGTTTACATAGCTGAATATGGCCATTGTATTAAATGCACAGTATTACGATCTTATTGTCAAATTATATTGTTATGATAACAGAATATATGCCTTCAGTGATTTCCTGAATATAAATACAAGAAAATAAAGCAGCTAGAATCACTACAGCAGTCGTGATCATCTGATCTTATATGAAGCAGGTGCTGTAGTAATGTCCCAATTCTTAGGGGTAAATTTTGAAGCCCTTCCCCTTCACACTCGATTTTAAGGGCCAATGGTGAAGGGGTACAAAAATAGAATTGGGATTGGGCCTAAGTTTAATATAATATATGTTTAACTTATGACATGAAAGTAAGGTTTTCAAAATAATTAAAATGACTTTTTTCTTTTAGTCTTTCTAAAATTAGGGTGATGCAAAAATGAGTATAACCAACAGCGAAAACTACTTTATCTAGTTTGTATGGCCTCTGTGTTTTTTTTTAATGACAGCAGCAAGACTTCTAGGCACGGAATGAACAAGTTGGCTTCATTTCACACGCATGGTAAACACCCTTTTTGTCTTTTTATTTAGTAAATGTATTTTTTTACCTTGTTATATTATCTATAATGAATAATTTGAGGGCTACTTGTATAACTGTATAGTTAAAATGTATCATTCATTAATATATATTTTTATTAATTAATAAACTATAATTATTATTATAGTTATTTAATATAATTCTTGTTAAAATGTATAATGTATTAATAAAGAATAAAAAAAAAATACTGCATTAAAACACAATCCAATTCATCTTCCTAAACCTTGATTGAAATTTTACTGGTCTCTCAGGAATTACTTCATTGTTCCATTTATATCCAAGTTGTGAATTAAGAAAAGTGTCAACAATTTGTTAGTTAAACTAATCAATAGTCTGTTATCAATTTAAACACTGATTTAGTCCACAGCTTTTCTAAAATCCTGAAAATAGTATGTTGAAAGTCAGTTCATTGAATAAAATTGACAAACAATTAAGAAGCATTACCATTTTCATGCTTTTAGATGGTCTTGGTGTGAACTTGATCTTGCAAACAAGCCTTAAAAAGTGGGTGTTAACAGTTCTTCAGGATGGGAGGGGCCTATTCCTTGAGGAACACCAACTTCTCATGATCCAGTAAAGTTCCACCATTCTCTTGTTAAACCTCCTGCTTCACTTTATAGTCACATCATGAAAAATAAAGTGGGCTTTTCATGCTGTTTCATGATATCAAGTGGAAAATGAAGATAAAAAAGAGATGACAAACCGCAGTCATGAACAGCTGACAACACACTCGGCCTGAACTTGCCGGCGGACTCTGAATCCCAGGTGCGGGGTAAATTTAGGCACTGAGACTTCTCTCTCACACCCATCCGTCCCATGATCTCCGTCGGCTGAAGAGCCACACACAGATGGCCTTGTCTGACTGCTGCGGGCGAGTGCAGGGCAGGTGACATCAACAGCCGGGCCAGGGAGGAGAACCCAGACATGCAGGGTAGTTTGAGGTCTTATCTGGGTCGGATGAGTCATGAGAATAGCGGGCGATTGTGGGAAGACGACGCTGAGAGATCATCAGTTTGGATGAGCAGATAGAGAAAAAAAAAAACACTGCTGCATCAGACTCTCTGAGAAATATAAGATTTGCTAAATGAATGGTCAAATTGACACGTTTATGATATACTGCAGACAAAAAAGATTCATTGTTCATTGTGTTATGTTATCATAGTCTGGTAGAGACCCATACATCTCCATCACAACATCTGAACGTCATTCCTTCCTTGGATCTTTTTTAGCATACCTGTACAAAAGATTAACAAAGGCTTATTTTGTGGGGTTTAGAAAAAGAAATTAAGACGAGTTTTATTTCTTTCAGTCTTTATTTTATTTTACAGCGATGTTGATGCAATTTTTAAAGGAATTAATACCAAAATAATTTACTCAACCTTGTGTTGTTACAAGCTTTGTATAATTTATTTTTGGATCACAAAAGTAGATATTTAGCAAAATGTCCAACCTGCTCTTTATGGAGCCAGATTATGGAGCCAGATCAGTCTCAAAAAAATAAAATGCATACACAGCACAATTCACATTTACAAAATCCAATTTGTAAATTCAAAACACAAATCATAAATACAACAGAATTTGTGAATTCACAAGTAAAAATCATAAATATTTTTTCCAAATGAATTGGATTTGTTTATATAATAAATCGTGTTTTTAATTTACATATTGGATTTTTGTTCATGAATCGAATTTTGTATTTATTAACTGGATTTGTGTATTTTTGAATCATGTTTTGAATTAACGAATTGGATTTGTGTATTTTTGAGTCATGTTTTGAATGTGCAAATTGGATTTGTGTATTTTTGAACCGTGTTTTGAATTAACGAATTGGATTTGTGTATTTTTGAGTCATGTTTTGAATGTGCAAATTGGATTTGTGTATTTTTGAACCGTGTTTTGAATTAACGAATTGGATTTGTGTATTTTTGAGTCATGTTTTGAATGTGCAAATTGGATTTGAGTATTTTTGAACCGTGTTTTGAATTAACGAATTGGATTTGTGTATTTTTGAGTCATGTTTTGAATGTGCAAATTGGATTTGTGTATTTTTGAACCGTGTTTTGAATTAACGAATTGGATTTGTGTATTTTTGAGTCATGTTTTGAATGTGCAAATTGGATTTGTGTATTTTTGAACCGTGTTTTGAATTAACGAATTGGATTTGTGTATTTTTGAGTCATGTTTTGAATGTGCAAATTGGATTTGTGTATTTTTGAACCGTGTTTTGAATTAACGAATTGGATTTGTGTATTTTTGAGTCATGTTTTGAATGTGCAAATTGGATTTGAGTATTTTTGAACCGTGTTTTGAATTAACGAATTGGATTTGTGTATTTTTGAGTCATGTTTTGAATGTGCAAATTGGATTTGTGTATTTTTGAACCGTGTTTTGAATTAACGAATTGGATTTGTGTATTTTTGAATTGGATTTGTCTATAATTTTGAATCATGTTTTGAATGTAAGAATTGGATTTGTGTATTTTTGAATCGTATGGAGTGAAATGGAATGGTATGGAGCCAGATCAGTCTCAAAAATAATACGTTCACAAAATAAAATTCATATATGCACAGCACAATACACATTTACAAAATCCAATTTGTAAACACAACCCATAAATACAACACACAATCTGTGAAGTAAAAATAATACATTTTTCCCAAATGGAATATTTATAAATTGTGTTTTGAATTTTCAAATTGGATTTGTGTATTTTTTTTTATTGTGTTTTGAATTTTCGAATTGGATTTTTTTTATTTTTGAATCGTGTTTTGAATTTTTTAGTTGGATTTGTGTATTTATGAATCATGTTTTAAATTTATGAATTGGATTTATTTGGATTTTAATGTATAAATCATGCTTTGAACTTACAAATAGATTTTTTAAAATGTGATTTGCGTTATGGATGTAGGAATTATACTTTGTAAATGTATTGTTTTTGAGACTGATCTGACTCCATAGCTCTTTTCCAGAAATAGACATATTCTAAAAAAATTAAATGACAAAACAAAACTTAAACAATTAAAAATAGCAAAACTTAAAAAACAAACAAACAAACAAAAAACAAAACAAAACAAAGAATAAAACAAACAAACAAAAAAATATAAAACTAAATAAAACAAAAATAAATAAAAAAATAAAAATAAATAATAAAAAATAAAACAATATAAAATGTAAAAATAAAATAAAACAAAACTTGAAATACTTCAATATGCAGTCATACTTATAAACCTACTTTATAATATTTACTTTGGTACAGATATATTGGTAACACTTTATAATAAGTTTTTATTTGGCATCATCAATTAGCAAATGATGTATGAAATGAAGCCAACACAGAAGTTGCTTTCAAACTAAGCAAACCTTCTGGCCTTTTGGATCAGAAAGTGGGCAAGTTTAAAATATTTTTTGTCTCCATGTACACCTGTATTTAGCATCGTCTGCTTGTAATTGGACTGACAAAACAGTAACCCAAGGAATAGTTCACCCAAAACTTAAAATTCTGTCATAATTTACTGAGTCATAGCTTGTTACAACAAACCTAAACCTAAGTAGTTTTTCTCCTGATGAAAATAAAAGAAGATATTTTAAATAATGTTGGAAAGTGGTATCCATTGACTTCCATTGTATTTATTTCTTATATGAATGCAAAATGGCGATTGGTTTCCAGCATTCTACAAAATTTCTTGTAATTTTTTTTAATAGCACATTTTCATTTTTGGGTGAACTGTGTTTTCAATACCAGGTGTAAACAGGACCAGTGTGTATTGTGAAAAGCGCTGTACAGCTGCATATTTTACATAAAATGCATAAAAAAAACATCAGATATACTTCTATTCAAACGTCAGCGAGCGTAAGTGTGTAACATATAGCAGCTTATTTTGGCCAGTGTCTGCCCACCTAGACAGGAAGAGAGTGTCTGACTAAAAAATAAAGCAACCAGCCACAAGCTGCTTTTATTGTTGTTTTTGGAAAATATGCACGATAAATCTGAGACTGAACAAGAAAACAAAGGAAATAGTGGGGAATAAAGAAACAACATATCAAAATGACTAAAACTTAGAATGAAAGTATACACACAAACGCTTATTCGAAATATGTAAATAAATACTGTATCACACTGTAAAGAACCCAAAACCCAAGATCATGGAACACAGAAGGAGATATTTTACAGAATGGCCAGTCTGCTCTTTTTTTATACAATACCAATGACCATTGATGATACTATCAAAAAAACAAACAAACACCCAAACTATAATCCTTTTGAGCTAATAATGACCTATATTAGCCCGTTCCAGTGGTGTTATTGTAACTAAAACTATTAAGAACTTTTCATTTATTGATATAAAGCTGAAATAATTGAAAACATTTTGAAAGGTAATCAAACAGAAATGCATCAACAACACACTGAAATAATAATTAATAAAAAATAATAAATAAATAAATAAATAAAACATTAATAAACAAAAAGAGTAAATAAAAAACTGATAAAGGATAATGCAAAAATGACTTAAAATGCACATTATTGAACTGGCAGAAAAATGTAAGCTCTTAGAATTTAAGTATTGTTCTCATTATTACTTCAAACACTTAAGAAATTTCTACATGATATAATATATATAAAGAATAGGTTATATGGGAATTTGTTCATTTTTTCCTGAATATTTACGGTTCTTGCTAATAAATAGCTCAAAATAAATAAATAAATTAAAATGTAAAAAGTATAAATGCCACAATCCTTGGCAGTGACTTTTGCACACACATTTCTTTTTCTCAGAAATGGTAAAATTGTAGTTCAGAATGTCTAAAGAGATAATGGTGACATGGCTCAGTCTTGCCTCTCTTGCCATTCATAGATGATGCTGAAATTGAGTGAAATGCCTGGCTGTCTGCTTGGGACAGATAGATAGTTGTCTGTCCTCAAGCAGACATCCGAGTGTGTTCGAGTTTGTTTGGGCGTTGTGTAGAGACTGGCGTCTCAAACATGGTGTCTCATTTCCCCTGCTGGTGATCAAATCTGCGATTAACGCCACAGACGAGACGGTGGCCAGCGAACAGCCTGATACAAGCTCACAGAAATCCTTCCCCCTATAATGGAAGAAGTGAAGGTTTTATGATAGATCTTATGTCATCATAGTCTGGTAGATCAGAGACCCGTAAAACTCCATCACAACATCCCTGACCTCTTTTATTCTTCAGAGCCGCCATCTGAAGGTCTTCCCTTCCTTGGATCTTTTAAGCGTACCCGTACAAACTATTAACAAAGGCTTTTTGGGGGGTTAGAAAGAATTAAGTTGACTTTTTACATTTTTTTTAATCTTTATTTTAGAGTGATGTTGAGATAATCTTTAAAGGAAGTTAATTGACATTAATTGCCAGTAACAGAATTATTTCCTCATGTTTGATTCAACTTGTATGATTTATTTTTGGAGCATGATCGTAGATATTTGGCAAATTGTCCAACCTGCTTTTAACCAGAAATAGACTTTCCCTAAAAAATGAAATGAGAAAACACAACAAAACAAACCCACGTACATATAAGACCTTTAAAAATACAATAAAACTTGAAATACATAAATATGTAGTCACACTGATTTTTAAATATGCTTTGGTATTTATTGGTAACGCTTTACAGTAAGTTTTCATTTGTTAAAATCAATTAGCATTTATTTATTTATTCATTCATTTATTTATTTAGCTGGCTAGTTAGTTAGTATTATTATTGTGGGCCATTACTAACAAGAACTAACAGTGAACAGTTGTATTTATATTAAGTGATATAAACGAAGATGTTCTGCTGATTATTTGTATGTACCAACAAGAACAATTAACATTTGAATTTGTATTAAGTGATATGAACGAAGATTAAAAATATTGCTACAAATGTTCTGCTGATTATTTAATGTTTTTTATAAGTTATCTAATGGAACCTTATTCTAAAGTGTTACCGTTTTATAAATCACATTATTCACAATATGTTAATATATAGCTTATATTATTTTTAATATAGAGCTGACAATAGAAGTTTAGAAAATAATCGAGGCCTTGAGACGAAGAACCACACAGTATAAGTCTCTTCAAATTTTGAGTAATAAGATTTTTTTATTTGGATTGTAATATTTGTATTATATATTTTTATTTTACTTGAAGAAGATAGACAACAAAAGCTTCTCAATTCTAAGGAGATAATATTTCTCAGTGTCTGTATTGAAAATTAAAGGTTACTGTAATTTTATATTTCTTAAATGTGGAACTCCAATTCATCATATCATTTTAAACCACTTAAGATCTGATTCCTTTATCTTAGTTTTAATGCAGTAACAAAAACTTCAGGTTAATATTAAGCTTTTTTTCCCAAGTTTATTATTATTATTATTATTATTATTATTATTATTATTATTATTATTATTATTATTATTATTATTATTATTATTATTTATTCATTCATTCATTTTTTTTCAGCTTAGTCACTTTATTAATCTGGTGTTGCCACAGCGGAATGAACCGCCAACTTATTCAGCATATGTTTTATGCAGCCGATGCCCTTCCTGCTGCAACCCTTCACTGGGAAACATACATACATACTCATTCACACGCATACACTTTGGACAATTTAGCTCACCCAATTCACCTATACCACGTGTTTGGACTTTTGGGGGAAACCGGAGCACCCGTAGGAAACCCATGCAAACACCGGGAGAACATGCAAACTCCACACAGAAATGCCAAATGATACAGCCAAGGCTCGAACCAGCGACCTTCTTGCTGTGAGGCGACAGCACTATCTACTGTGCCACTGTGTCGCCATTATTATTATTATTATTATTATTAATATTATTATTATTATTATTATTATTTAAAAACAGAAAATACAGTATGAAGAATGAACAATGAATAGACCTTCTTACAGTACAGGCAATAACAATCAATAATTAACAATAAACAATAAATAAATACATCAATAAATACATAAAATGCAGACATCATAGCTAAATATTGTTGTTTATTTAGAAAAGCTGGTGCAGCGCACCTGTGTATATGCTACTTCAAACTGTTCTCAAGCTCCGCCATCTTACAATATAAATAAATATATAAACAAATAACCTTTGTTTGCCGTAGTTTACACAGGACTGGCGGGAAATATGCATTGATACAGCTTTATTATATATGGTATGTGGTTTATTTTGATAGGTTAATTGTTTTTGTGCTGTTTCACATTCAGCACATTCAGAAAGAGAGAGATCACATCATATATACAGTTCTTTCCACTCCACAGTGGATTTTTCCCTGGTTTTTGTTCTCCTATTTGATTCAAATATGGTTTCCCAGCATCCCTCAAAGCTTTCCTTACTCTGTTCTTCCATTTGTTCATATTGGCTCTCCTTTTTTTGCAGAGGATTTGCCTTTTAATGTCCAAAGCGGACATGACAGCAAGCGGCTTCTCTACGCTTCTTATAGAACATAAATGTTTTTTTCAGTGTGACGCTTTTTTATTGTTTGAAATGCAGACTCACGCGAAAATATCCCCAAACCTTTTCTGTATACAAAGTTCACACATACAATTAATGTGACATGGTTATCTCATTTTTTTCTTTATTTTTTGGACTTATACAGTTATTCGTCGCACACACTAAATTACATTTGTAAAAAAAAATGGTATTGGGAAGCAAAAAAGGTATCTTAACTTTATACATTAAGTTACACTGTATATTTTATCAAACATGTTATGTTTACTTAAGCAATGTTGACTTGCATAATTTCGGGTCATCTTTATCGAAAAACATGTGGTATCTTCAACGTCTGGTCAACTTTACAATTTATTCTGTTCAAGAAGTTAGTTAGTATTATTGCTGTAGGCCTGTACCAACAAGAACAATAAACATTTGAATTTGTATTAAGTGATATGAACAAAGATTAAAAATATTGCTACAAATGTTCTGCTCATTATTTAGTGTTTGTTATATGTTATCTAATGGAACCTTATTCTAATGTGTTACCATTTTATGAATCACATTATTTACAATATGTTAATATATAGCTTATATCCTCCTGAGACCCAAAGAATTTTTTTTTAGTTGTTTCTTTGATTTCCTACATCCTTTGGGTTAATAAAAAAGCTATTTAGAGTTTTGACATTTTGTTTTTATTTTAAATTTAACAGCATATCCACTGTAGTGGACCACAGGACCATTTTAGTTCAAAATGACAGCCAAACTCAGAGAACAAAACTGTACAGGATATGGCTATAAAGGTATATTAATCCAACATTAATGTAACAAAAACAACACACAAGCTATTTTTTTACCTTTTGTATTAAATTTCCTGAAACAGTTTAGTCTGAAAGAGGGCCGAACTCAAAAAACAAACAAAAAAAAAGAAGTAATCCAAACTTCTGAATGTTAATCCTTCTGAATGTTAATCCAAAACAAACTCAACATAAAAACGATTTAAAACTGATTGTCGTTCTCTAATTGTCTCTAATTCTCTAATTGATTGTCAGACTCTAAGTCAGAGTCTCCCTCAACTATCTAAATAATCCTCTCTGCTTCAGTTCTGCCTCCTACAACATGCAGTCATTAATTACATTAAGATGGTCCTGGTGTCCACTATAGTTGACATTTAAAAAAGGATGATATTTTGAAACACAATTTAACTGCTTTGAAAGCTAAATGTATCATTCCTGACACTTATATATTTGTTTAATAATGTAGTAATAATAGTAAAAAACTTATATAGCAAAATTTTACATACCTCTCTACTTCCCATAAAATGTGCTTGTTTGTATGTCGGCCATTTTGGATGCAGTGTAAGAAGTGGTTCCTAGCATGCCAGCCAATCAAATGACATATCACTAGAAAGCCCAGGATGTCCTCTGAACAGGACTTGACAGAGTAGCTCAAAAAAATCGAAGACAATTCATAAAAACACAATGTCCACTACAGAGGACACAAGTCAATGAGCGCGGTCTCATGTTCAATATAGCATTGGTTCCCAATGTGGGGGTCGCAGGACAATGACAGGGCTCTTTAATGGAAAACATGTGGTTTATTCAACGTCTGGTCAACTTTGCAATTTATTCCGTTTGAAAACTGCCAACTTCAACCAAAAGAGACCATCTGATTGACATGTAGAGCGACCAACCACAGTTTGTGTACATGTTATTTTGGAACAAAATCTGATATTGATACGGAAAAAAACAAACAAACCCTGTGTGCTCTGAATAACATTTCTGAAATCCAGCCAATCAGATTTTCACTTGCCATTTTAGCCAGCTGTAGCTCTCTGTTTGCGTGTAATTTCCTTCAGACGGTCTGTAAACGTTCCATAGGCGTGCCGTCTGAGGTTTAGACTAGTCGAAGAGTAACTGGGTAGAAATGTTACACATCCACTATAAAGTTTTGAAATATCTGTTTATCTTAGCGCTCCACCCAAAGCCAAGTTGTAATTGTTATTTTCCTGCATGTGGTGCATTGCATCAACCTGCATATGCTTAATTATTCAGTCTGTCTGGTATGCGATGCCTTCAGTTGTATAATAGTGCCGCATTGTGTCATAACAATCCTAACCATCCACCCTTGAAGACACATTTCTCTCTTTGTTTTACTGCAGAGTGCAAGTTCCACTGCACCAATGGCAGATGTCTGAAGCTTCTCTCGCTGATTTGCAATCATCTGAATGAATGTGGAGACAACAGTGATGAGGAACACTGTCCTGATGCTGTACCTCCACCTCCAGACACCATCCAGTGTAAGTCCATCCACCCACCTGCGGCTCAACACCACATCTGCATCTCTGGCAGCTGATATTGCATCAGTGTTAGTGAAGATGCTGTGGAAAGACACACAATTTAATGCCTGGCTACCATCAAGTTCACCTTTAGAACTCAAAGTTGTCATTGGGGCTATTTATTACACAGCTTTTGGGAATGCTTGATTCTGATTGGTTAGTTAGTACATTTCACGATATGTTATTCTCAGATAACAACCGAATAAACTAAAAAGATCTTCTCATCCAAATCATCTTGACCATTAGTGAATATAAATAACAACCGGCTGGATGTAGGTTATACTTTAGTTAACCATTTGATGCATATTCAAATCTTTTTTCCTGCAATGGCTTTCACTAAACCAGAGAAAGACGCATGTGGCTCTTGTCATAAATCACAAATTATCAGTGCTTTTGCACAAACGATGTCTATTTTAGGTTTTAGACATTTAAAAACACAAAATTACTTGCAAAACTTAGCATTTTTGGTTTGTAAAATACAGACAGGAGAAGGCAATAATAATTATTTACACATTATCAGACGATGTGCTTCTTTTACGTCAGTTACACACTGTTTAAGTTACTAGAATGTTTACACTACTCTTTTCCCTATTAAACAGCCACTTACTTAGATGTATTTTGGAAGAAGCTGATGAATTAACATGTTGTAAATCCAGCAGTTTTTACTAGTGCTGTCAATTAATAAAAAAAATTAACTAATTAATTGGACTTTTTTTTGTAATTAATCGTGATTAATCACATTTAAACGACTGAAACTTGTAGTTTTGGCTATTCAAATGTAAAATTAATGTAAATTCAAGACAAAAAACTATTTAAATTAAAAATATGATGTTTATTATAATTTTTGTTTAACTTGTAACACAGATTTCTTCATGTAAACAACATACCTGAAATAAACCATCAAGATCCTCAAACTGTTGGCTTGACAGCCATATTTATTACAGAAATAAAAACACTGGCATGTAAGTTCCATTTGAATTTCAAAACAATCAATGCCAAAAAAAACCTAAAATGATTTCTATGATTCTAAGTGGACTGCAAAAAATGCCAAAATACTGGTGTTGCAAATGTGGAAATTGGAAAATTATAATAATAAAGTAATGTATAAAAACAATTGTACAAATTGAAAAGTTGTATTGCTGAGAGTTGAGAACATTAACTGTAATGTTCTTTACATTCTCCTTTACATTCAGCCAGTTGCTAAGAAAGTCCAGTCTGTTGACATTATCAGGGGACAATGTGGCCCTTTTTTTTTTTTGAATGATGTGAGCTGAGAGTGAGAACAGTCTCTCACAAGCAGGATCACCGAATCAGCATATGAATTTCGGTGCCTAATTTTGGTGCCACTGGTGCTACGACAAGGACGTAAGAAGCATCAAGGGGTACATCAAGGGACGGACGCGTACACACACACACACACACACATACATATATATATATACACATATATATACACATATATACATATACATATTACTTACTTATTGTACATATATACAGTATATATATATATATATATAAGTACAACAACTAAACTACAGTATAATTGAAAGCTGTCATTTAAAGCTTTAATAGGATTAAAATGATCAGTTTTTAATTTAAGCGAACTTTAATAATTATTATGAAGATACTACTACTAATAATAATAATAATGTCATTATATATATATATATATATATATATATATATATATATATATATATATATATATATATATATATATAAAGTGGCTATTTTAATCCCATTTTAGTGTGCTGTAAATGTGTTAAACATAATAGATTAGCATATTATAATTTTTGAAAATCCAAATCATTTGACAGCCATATTATGTACAGTAAACAAATATCCTTTAGATTAACTTGTACACATGGAATGAAGTAAACATGATAGAATAGTGTACATGATATATATTATTACTGAAATATTTCACTACACAAAAAACAGTTTGGTGTGTAAATCTTTCTTTCTTCAAACCACTATATTACAACTGTCTGACTACTTCTCAATGTTATTGTAGAGCGACAGTCTACAGCGTGTTTCATTACTGTCACAAGCGGTCGCAAGGCTGGGCGTGCATTATAAATGTGACATAAAACAGCAATATAACACTCACTTGTTGGAAAGAATAGCTTGTTACTGGAAAAGCTGCACTATTTTGAAAACAGCTGAATTGTCGTTATGCTACGGAAAAATGTAGTTAGGTTTGTAGAGCCTCTTTGCTGTGTTCTCGGCTGTTGTCTTTGCTGATCTATCCTGATTTATTGATGTTTTGTACAGAAATGTGCCACTGGATGCTGTGAGGTACAGTTATTTGACCACATTTATGCTAGAAATGTATTCAGCAGCACAAGTGCATGCTGAGAACAGTTTTTTTTTTTGCTGAGGAACACAAATCATTAGCATGACTATAGATGATTTGAAGATGTGTGTTTGTTTGTGCATTGAAAATTAATTTTAAATGATACGTGTTAGCTGTTTTACTATGAAAGTGTCATGTAACTATTCATTGGGGTGACAATATTTTAATAACCATTTGCTGTAGCTTGACATTTGTTTTTTGATAAAATATTACTTCATGGTTTGATCATCAAATGATGTGCAGATTGTAGTCTCTGTAATATACACTAACGGGTTTGTTTATATAAAAGATTTAAGTAAAACTTTAAGTAAATCATATTTTGTAAACTGTGTAGGTATAGTGTGTTCACATTCATATTAGGGTGATATCAAGACAATAAGTCTCCTTTTTAAATTTCCTGACTTTAAAATAGGATCCACATCCCTCCCATTTTGAGGCCACCACAACGTGACATAGGAGTGCGGTTTAACATGCCTCCATAGTAACGTGTAAATTCATATCAACAAGACAGGACGTGTGCAAAGCAACTGGGATTAAAAGATCTGTTGAGCTTGCAACCAATCGTCATCAAACGTGATCAAGAATAAAATTCGACAAGTTTAAAACAGTGCATGTTTGTAATGAATTACAACAATTTTACCATCTTTACTTTATCACCTCAGCCGCATGTTTTTAAATATATCCTAAATTATGTGTAACAGAGCAAGGAAATTTTCACAGTATGTCTGATAATATTTTTTTCTTCTGGAGAAAGTCTTATTTGTTTTATTTCAGCTAGAATAAAAGCAGTTTTAAATTTTTTATGAACTATTTTAAGGTTAAAATCATTAGCCCCTTTAAGCTAATTTTATTTTCGATAGTCTACAGAACAAACCATCATTATACAATAACTTGCCTAATTACCCTAACCTGCCTAGTTAACCTAATTAACCTAGTTAAGACTTAAAATGTCACTTTAAGCTGTATAGAAATGTCTTGAAAAATATCTAGTCAAATATTATTTACTGTCATCATGGCAAAGATAAAATAAATCAGTTATTAGAAATGAGTTATTAAAAATATGTTTAGAAATGTGTTGAAGAAAACTTCTCTCTGTTTAACAGAAAAAAAATAAAACAGGGGGGCTAATAATTCAGGGGGGCTAATAATTCTGACTTCAACTGTACCTTGTGTTCAGAGCAGAAAATCACAACATTCTGAAAGGGATAATAAATAATCTGATGGGTGTTTTCAGCTGAAACTTTTTAGACACATTCTGGAGACACAAAAGACTTATCGAAAAAGGGGTATAATGGGTGCCCTTTAAGTAAGATTTTATTTATTTTTGCTTTAAATCTTTTAAAGGGATTCTGCCATCATTTACTGACGATTGTTCTAATCATTTTTGAGTTTCTTTCTTCTGATAAACAGAAAATAAAAATCCTTTAAAAAAAACAAAAATGGAAACCAGTTGCCATTTACTACGGATTAGGGTCTTTACGGTACCAAAATGTAAGTATTCTGTTCCAATACCATTAAAAATACACTGATCTCAGTACCAATTTCAGTACCAAAGCAAAAAACATACAAATTAACCAACCCATTATTTTTATTAACAAATTTGAGCATGATTTTAATGGTTTGAATGGTTATTTAAAGTCATCAATTTATTTTTTTACAATTTTTATACATGTCAAATAAAAGCATAAATAAAAAATTATTTTACATCAATCATAATTGTTTATAAAGACAAAGAGAAAGATCATCTACCACATTTAATTCAGAAAGTGCTTTACCATAGGCATAATCTAAGAAATAAATCAAATCAAATAAAAATAAATATCTAAATAGCACAGTTAATTATAGTACAAAAATACAATTAGTTATAATTTTATTAAAAACTACAGGCATATGTCTTTAAGTTTAAGACTAATTAAAATGGTCTGAACTGAAACTAATTATCTTAGCAGAAATACATTATTATTATTATTATTATTATTATTATCAGTGAATTAAAACAGGACTTTGCATTTCAGTGCAGAATAGAATAGATATTAAACACAGGAACACTATTAGTGCAGTAATTGTTCATATTGTGCCTTTCCTCCTTTCTTATCATCTTATTCAAGTCAAGTCAAGCTTTATTGTCATTCCGCTACATGTGTGCTCATATAGAGGAACGAAAGGTTGTGTCTCACAGGACCACGGTGCTACATAAATTAATCATAAATACAAACACAACACTAGACATAAGAGCTATTTAAAAAAAAATATGCATAACAAACATATACTATAAGAACTAAAATATACTATAAGACTAACATATACTATGAGACATATACCATATACTATAAGACATATACCATATACTATAAGACATACTATAAGGCAAACATATACTATATGAGAGCCACCGCATCAGCTGCACTTTTAATTTATGGCATAGAACCAGGTCGACTGGGTCCTCAAGACTTAAGAAAACCTGGTACTGGGTTGATTCTTTTTCTTTAGTATCAACTTAATAATGAAGTTTCGTTATTTTGAGATTTTCCTCAAATTTTTCAAAAGATCTTTTGTGTTCATTGGAAAAAAGAAACCGAAAAAAGATTTTTAACTCATAAATGGAGTAAATTAAAACTTTTCAGTGATCTGTCCCTTTAAGGTTTGTAGTAGTCAGTTTGCAGCATTGTTTGTAGATTACACAGCCCTTATTATGAAGCGTTGCTTGTTCATGGCCTAATTTGCGCTGGTTATGCACTGTGTTAGACATTATGAAAATGAGCTTCCTTAATTCATGCATTATCATCAGTAAATTATTCCAGTCCTGTTGCTGCTTATTATTTGGATTGTGTTTTCATGCTAAGTTGCCTCATTTAGCAAATCTGAACTAAATTCACATTCATTTCTAGTGCTGTGCTTATATTTTTATTGGTAAACTGTGATAATATATTCAGATAAAATGTGATCAAAGTTGATGGGAACTCTCGGAATCAGCTGAGAGCCATATAGAATAGAAAAATCTTTGGAATATTACATTAAAAAAATAGCTGGAAATGGAAAGATCTGCATACAATTTGAAAATGAGCATAAAATGTGTGCGCAAATTGTGCATAGACAACAATCGAAACACATTACTGAATAAGCTCCAGCATTAAAAAAGAACTTTGGTTTATCACCATGTGATAACACAAACATGCACGATAGGACAACGGAAAGGGACCGACCACATTGCAAACATCGAAAATGTTGTTTTGGTCATTCTAAAAGCCTTCAACCAAAGTCACTTATCAAAGGGGTTCGATATTATTACCTCCCAGAAGTGACAAGTAATATATTATATCAGAATAAAGGCCATCTGTGGCTCTTCCTAGGCTACTGCAGCAAATTAAAATGTTCTTTTTGATATTTACAGCTTTGACTCACTGGATGGAAACGCTATATTCCAGTTTTGCACATAAATCTAATGACATATTTGGATGGAGCCAGCTACTGATGACATCATTTGAATTTTTGGGTAAACTATCCATTTAGCCATTGTAAAAACAATGTTTAAAATGATTCAATAAAATTAATAAATCACTAACTTTTAAAGGCTGGCACTAAATTGTTTGCCATTTTAAAACAAAATTATTTTACAGGTTTTTTTTTTATATTTCATTTTTGCAACAGTTTATGTCCTCTCTGTTGGCCTAAATTGTTATATAAGAAGGCCCACAGCAGCTTCACCTACTTAATCAAATTCTGTTTATCTTTTTGATATTTTCCCCCAGTTTATCAGGAAGTGACGACTTTGTTTGTCTTTGAAAGGTTGGATACGCTGTTTTTTTTTTTGTTTTTTTACAAATATTTTATGCTATATTTCAGTTTTGTGCATGAATCTAATTACATATTTAAATGGAACCAGCTACATCTGACATAATTTTCAAGTTTGCTGTTTTAGATGGATAAATAGTTCACCCAAAACTGAAAATTCTGTCATCATTCACTCAGCCTTTACTTGTTCCAAACCTTGGAAGATTTTTGTGAAAAAAGCATTTGAAGAATCGTAGAAACTGGTAGCCACTAGCATTTTGGAATAAAGCTTAAAAAACACTTAGAAATAGAAATGCCAAGATGTGGATACATTTAGAAAATGTGCTCAAAACCACGATGGAAACGCATTTACTGAATAAAGTCGTGTGCTTTTGTTTGAACAGACCATGAATGGGCACCATTGCATGACATTACTGGACATAGAACCGACCACATTGTAAAATATCCTAAATATTTTGGTCATTCAAAAATCCCTCAAGTAAAGTTAAAGTCGTCAAAGTCGTTTGGTATTATTACGTCCCAGAAGTGTCAACTAATTTATTTTGTTTAAAACTTTATTAAAAACTGAAATCTAATTACATATTTAGATGAAACCAGCTGACATAATTTAGATTTTTGGTGAAATATTTCTTTAATCATTGTAAAAACAACGTTTAAAGTGATTAAATAAAATTAATAAATTACTAACTTTTAAAGGTTGTTACTAAAAGTTTTTTCATTTAAAAACAAAATTATTTGACTGTTTTTTTTTTTTTATTTAGTTTTTGCAACAGTTTATGTCCTCTTTGTTGGCCTAGAATAGTATTTTGTACTGAAGGTTTGCTGTGTTAAATGGATAAATAGTTCATCCAAAAATTCTGTCATCATTTACTCACTTGTTCCAAACCTTATTAAAATTCTGTCATTTACTCAGCCTTCACTTGTTCCAAAGCTTGGAAGAGTTTTGTGAAAAAGACTGGTAACCACTAGCATTTTAGAATAATACAAATGCCAAAATGCGGATAAAATTAAAAAATGAAAGGAGTTCAGATGCAAAAACCTCTAAATGCCATCTGAATTTTTCTTTTAAAATTAGCATTTTTATTAGGCTCCTGTGTGTAGATTTAGTAATATCAATTTTTTGGCATAGAATAAGCCCTTTTTGTGGTCTTTAAGTTGAAATAATAAAAAAAAAAACAAATGTGGCTGAAAAAAATATTTCTGACGGTAGGTTTTTGCATCTGAACTCTTCTCTCTCTCTCACACACACACACACACACACACACACACACACACACACACACACACACACACACCACACACACACACACACACACACACACACACACACACACAGACACACACACACACACACACACACACACATATATATATATACACACACACACACACACACACACAGCTGAAGTCACAGTTGAATTATTAGCCCCCCTTTGAATTTCTTTTTTAAAAATATATATTTCCCAAATGATGTTTAACAGAGCAAGGAAGTTTTCACAGTATGCCTGATAATATTTTTTTTTCTAGAGAAAGTCTTATTTGTTTATTTCGGCTAGAATAAAAGCAGTTTTAAATTTTTTAAAAACCATTTTAAGATCAAAATTATTAGCCCTTTTAAGCTATATATTTTTTCGATTGTCTGCAGAACAAACCATCATTATACAATAACTTTCCTAATTATCCTTACCTCCCTACCTAATTAACCTAGTTAAGTCTTTAAATGTCACTTTAAGTTGTATAGAAGTGTTTTGAAAAAATATTATTTACTGAAAAATGAAATGAGTTATTAAAACTATTATGTTTAGAAATGTGTTGAAGGAAACTTCTCTTCGCTAAACAGAAATCGGGGAAAAAAATAAACAGGGGGCGAATAATTCAGGGGGCGAATAATTCAGGGGGCTAATAATTCTGACTTCAGCTGTATATGTATATGTATATATATATATATATATATATATATATATATATATATATATATATATATATATATATATATATATATATATATATATATATGATATATATATATATTATATATATATATGATTATATATATATATATATATATATATGATTATATAAGAAGGCCCGCAGCAGCGTTTTTATCCAAGTTTATCAGGAAGTGATGAATTTGTTCTCTTTGTCTCGTTGGATGGAAACGGTGCTTCATTCGCAAATGTTTTATGCGATATTTTAGTTTTGCGCATAAATCTAATTCTCATCTATGGCTGGAAGCATAGCTATCGACTTTTCATTTTGCTTTTCCTATTATGGATATTAATGGTTACTGGTTTCCAACATTTTTTTAAATATCTTCTTTAGCGTTCAACATAAAACTCATAAGGGTTTGGATCCACTTGAGGGTGAGTAAATAGTAAGTAAATGTTCAGTTTTGGGTGACCTATCCCTTTAAGTGTTTTATCCTTTGAACTCTGCAGTTGAATACTTGTCTTTATATCTGACTGTCTGCTTCATACACTGCTTATTTTATTGTTGAAGGTTGAGTTTTGTTCGCTTTATTCTTCGCTAGCAGACAGCATTTGTGTGTTTGTTCAACAGGGGCTTTTACCGAATGAGTTTTGTATAGTTGTTTGTCTGACCTTCTTCTTACAGTACTTCCTGTGCATGAATGTGTAGCCCACAGGTGTGTGTGGACACTGTGTGTGTGTGTGTGGACACTGTGTGCGGACACTGTGTGCTGATGCTCTCTCTTCTATATTCACACATACTGATTTTTTGTGAAAATATCCAGACAGCTGGTTAACTCTTTTAAACTTCCACAAAAGTGCTCAAGGTTCATTTTAGAACTGAGTGGAATTAGATTTTATTCACAATGCTATTGAGTTGAGTTCTGCTTAAACTGTCAAGATGCTTTTTCACTGTGGACATTTGAAGCACCTAAAGATTATTCAGCGTGAAAAGATGTGAAGATCTGCTGGCAGATGGATCATATATGTGTTCATTTTTATAGCAAAGACTTTGATTCTTTTTTTTAGTTAGTTTTTACTCATTTTTTGTAATTATAATTTTTTTACTTTTGGTTTTTTTAATTAATTGGTTTACCCCAAAATAAAGATTCTATTATTTACTCACTCTCTCAATGATTTATAATAATTTTCATTAATCATATATAATATGAGATATGATATGACATGATATGACATGATATGAAATTATATGACATGGTATGATATGATATGATTTGATATGATAATATATGATGTGATATATGATGTGATATTATATGATATAACATAATGGCTGTAAACATATAAATTAATATTGATTTAAATAATTAATACTAGTTTGTATATTATTATTAATATTGTAATAATAATAATAATAATAATAATAATAATAATAATGATAATAAATATTATAATAACTTAACAATTTCTTTGTAAGTATCATTTATAAATCTTTTAACTGATTTCTGTCACTATTCTTCTGTCAATATTATTATTATTATTATTATTATTATTAATAATAATAATAATAATAATAATAATAAGAATATTATTATTTTATAATATTAATAATAATAAATTTTATAGGAACTTAACAATTCTGTGTAAATGTCTTTTACAAATATTTTAAATGATTCCTGTCACTATTCTTCTGTCACTATTATAATATTTATTATTATAATTAATAATATTATTATTAATAATATTTTAATAATAATAATAACAATAATAATCAGAAATATAATAATAAATATAATACTTATGATAATAAATAATAATAATAAATAATAATAATAATAATAATAAATATTATATTAAACTAACAATTTCTTTGTAAATATCTTTGTAAATATAAATCTTTTTTACTAATTTCAGTCACTATTCTGTCAGTATTATAATATTTATTATTATTATTATATTTAATAATAATACATATATAACGTAATTACATAAACACTGATCAGTGAACAAAAACAGAACAAAAATCAGTCCCTGCTTGATATTAGTGAACAACCTTATTGGTTCTTGCTGAAGCACAAGCATGCTGTGTACGGCAAGAAATCATTTTATTGATTCTCAAGCATGAATGAGCCTCCGTGACCGAATTTGAATGTTGTTTCTTCATTTAGAGTTTGAAAAAAAAAACAAAATACAAATTAAACGTATATTTTTTTCATTCATATTTTCTTCGTTCAATCAATAGCCCAATAATCAACTAAAATGAATACATTTGTGTCGATTTATTTATTTATTTAATAAATTATACTAAATAATAAATATAAATAAATATTAAAATAATACACATTTATTATTTTTATTATTATTATTGATAATATAATGTAATATAATATAATATAATATAATATAATATAATATAATATAATATAATATAATATAATATAATATAATATAATATAATATAATATAATATAATATAATATAATATAACACAATAATACCACCAACCTGAGTCATGTGATTGTCATATCAGCTAAATAATTAACAAATACAATTAAAATGAAAACAATTCACACTATGGGGTTTGAAATTAAATGTATTAAATTAAAATAATGAATAAATTAGGAAAAAAGTTTAGTTTAAGTAGGTAAATATAAAATATCTCAGGTGTTCAAAACAAACTTTTCTATACACATCAAACTTTTTTAATAGCTCAGCTTTTATTGCCCAATGGCCATATATCCATTTCCACTCTTTTTCTTCTTATTTTTCCCTCCCTCTCTTTCGCTCTCTCCCTCTCTCTCTCTTTAACTCCCTCTCTTTTTCTCTCTCCCTCTCTCTCTCCCTCCCTCTCCCTCTCTCTCTCCTTTCCAGCCATCTCTTCTTAAGCACTCCCCACGTTAGGAGTGCTCGTTTTTGTGTGCTTTATTTAACATGCTTTTTTTTTTTCTCAATTTTTTTCTCCTGCTGTCTGCTGAACAAGGGCCACTCTTTACTGATGGAACAAGTCCAACTGCTGCACTTAAAATATTTAGCAGTCTGGGCCGCATGTTAATGAAAGCGTCTGCGGCTGCCTGCTATTTTGGAGACACCTGTGTGCGGCGTGATTGAATTTTCAGAGGCTGAGGAGTGCTGATTTTCCTGTCGAGAAAAGAGACAGCGAGTGAAAGAGACGCAGAGGAGGCAAAACGAGAGATGAACAGACAGAGATGATGGGGAGGTGGGGGGGGGGGTGTAGTGACGGGGGTGAGGTGCAGGAAAAATTATTTCAATTCTAATGGCCGCTGCGGTAGCGGAGCGGAGCAGAGCTCAGACAGATGGATCATGAATATGGTCTAGACGCTTGGTGTCTGAGTGAGTCAGGGGGGCCCTGAGCGAGAGGGGTCTTCACGCACCCCACCCCCACAACACACACACACACACACACACAACTGAGAGTGCAGAAAATGAAAGTGATTTTAGACACAAAATAAATGCTTGTTATCGAAAGCTCATCAGACTGACTGGAGAATGATGAGACTCAATATCACAGGGGTTCAGGGGAGTCACAAAAGTCAATACTACATGAGATTTAAACTACATTGTTATATGATATGATATGATATGATATGATATGATATGATATGATATGATATGATACGATACGATATGATATAATACGACATGATATAAGATACGATACAATATATGACATGATATATGATATGATACATAGTGATACTATATACAGTATGACATTATATATGATATGATACGATACAATACGATACAATATGATACGATACAATATTATATTATACGATACGACGTATATGATATGAGGTATGATACGGTACAATACAATATATGATATGACATATAATATGATACAATATAATACGATATATGATATCTGATATATGATATTATATATGAAATGATACGATACTATACGATATAAGATATACGATGCGATACAATACAATACAACAAACCAGCGCTGTAAATATAAATATTAATTTAAAGTTTGATTATATTAATATTTCATTATTATCATTAAAATTATTAATAATAATAATAAGTATTATTCTTGTTGTTGTTATTATTATTATTATTGTCATTATTTATTTTAATTACACGGTGACACGGTGGCTCAGTGGTTAGCACTGTCGCCTCAGAGCAAGAAGGTCACTGGTTCGAGTCCCGGCTGGGTCAGTTGGCATTTCTGTATGGTGTTTGCATGTTCTCCCCGTGCTCGCGTGGGTTTCTTCTGGGTGCTCTGGTTTCCCCCACAGTCCAAAGACATGTAGTATAGGTGAATTGAATAAACTAAATTGGTGGTAGTGTATGTGTGTAAATGAGTGTGCATGGATGTTTCCCAGTGCTGGGGTGTGGCTGGAAGGGCATTCGCTATGTAAAACATATGCTGGATAAGTTGGTGGTTCATTCCGCTGTGGCAACCCTCAATGAATAAAGGGACTAAGTCGGAGGAAAATGAATGAATGAATTCACTAAAGGCAGCATGGTGGTGCAGTGGGTAGCGCTCTCGTCTTCTTTGTTTGCATGTTCCCCCCGTGTTTGCGTGGGTTCCCTCTAGATGCTCTGGTTTCCCCCACAAGTTCAAACACATGCGGTACAGGTGAATTGCAAACATATGCTGGATAAGTTGGAGGTTCATTCCGCTGTGGCGACCTCAGATTAATAAAGGGACTAAGCCGAAATAAAAATGAATGAATGAATGAATGAATGAATTAATTAATTAATTCACTAAAATGTAAATAATAATATATAATATTATTATTTATATATAATATCATTTCATTATATACTAATATAATAAATATAAATACATGTAAATAATAACAGTAATATGTTTTTGCATTTATTAAAATAAATAATAATGTTAAATATGAATGAATAAATAATTGTTTTCTAAATTTGAGATAAGGGGCAAATACCTCTTTTAAAAATGTTTTTACTCGATTTTAATTAAAAACCAAACGTAATGTTTAAATAACTAGAAGGCCTAGCTTAAACATATTTAGGGTAGTGAATGATGTACAATGAGAGGACCAAAAATTAGGATAGTATTTACTTTGGTACAATTTTGGAGCCCTACCTTGGAATGTGTTACCGTCTGTTCCATTGGAAAATCATTATTACAGTTTATTTATAATGCAGGAAAACAATTCTATGAAACAAACATTGCTCCTTAATAACATAACATTTCTTCCTTTTCTTCTAACATTTTGTTCATAAGCAAAACTTCCCCAAAGGTGAATATTCTGTCATCATTTATTTGTCTGTTGTTCCCAGCTTTCCTTCTTCTGTTCATCAATAAGATATCTTTAGTTTGTTGTTTAGTGACCAATTTATATAGATTGTTTCTCATAAATAATATCTTATTTACTATATATAGTAAAAATTATAAGTAAGAATTAAAGTCAACCCTGTTTTCCAAAATTCAAAAGTTTTCATTTGTGGCTGAACTGTCCCTTTAAGTAGGAGTCATGTGACATGTTTCGAGTGTCAAATAAAAACTGACAGACGGTCATGGAGTACAAAATCTCCACAAAAATGTATGTAAATGCTAATTATTGACTGACGAGGGACTTGGGACAGAGATATGTGTGTGTTTGTCTTAGTTAGAGAGGATGAAATATGCTGACGGCTGCTGAGCTGGAAAGTCTACACTACACTTGTCCAAATCCTTTTCCTGCTCAAAATGACATTGCCACACGTCTTTGTGTGTGATATTGATGTACGTGTTATGCTCGGCAAGTTTATTTTCAGTTGATTTCATGTTGGATGTGTGGTATGGCAACCCAAATTCTGTGGAGAATTTTGGTAAAAATCTGCGGATTTCTGCGGAATTATTTTGGGAGTATCATAACTAAAACCTTAATATATGAAATAAAAAATGATATCTTTTTAACTTTTATTTATTGTTTAAATTGCAAATCCAATTAGATTCACTTTATTTGGTAAATAAAGCAAGTCTCTCATATAATAGATCTACGAAAAGACAGAAAATATTACTTTACAAACTGCAGTGTACATAAATCAGATGAACATTTTCATGTTAGTCAATAATATTACTGAAATTAATTTAAAAACTGAATAAATATATATTTACACGCATTTACACAAGTAAATAAACAGAATTAATGATGGGCTAAAAATCTGCAGAAATCTGTGGAATTCTGCGGAAAATCTGCAGAATTCTGTGCATGCAGATTCCGTGTGGGCTTACCGATAACATTATCGGTAATTTGCCAGAATGCTGCTCTGTGTGAAAGCAGAAGGAAAAATGTCGGAAAGAGCGTGTTCACGTTTAGAATGCACAGACATGAGACATCTACTATAGCCAATCTGAATATTCAGACGCATTCACATCCACGCTGTTCATGAAATAAAAGTCTTTTAATATTTTTCCAGACACATTTAGCAGCTAGATGTTAGTCAGATGATGTTTCTATGTTTCTTTTTAATGCGAACGGTGTTAAAAATTATTGATAAAACGCTATATGTTTACCTTCAAGCTCTGCTTCAGTTGCTTGACGCGTGTGCACGTAAAGGAGCCGGTGAGCACCAGTACACACATACATATTATGTACATTTGAACATCTGAAAGTGTTCCTCCGTATGTTTTCATCGAAGTTGATCACAATACTTATCCATCTATAAAATTTGTAAAGTAGTCAAATGTGTAAACATTTAGCTGTGGTTCGCGCTTCTGCCTTTGAATGTCTCTGGGACAAAGCAGCTGCATGAATGCAAAAGCTTTAAATAAAAGTTTAATCATCAACAAAAGCTTGACCTTTTATATGTTTACAAATACAAGCACAGCTGTTTAGAGGTCATTTCTGGTTAATGATGTCAGAATTTACCAGTATTTAGGAATGCATGTGTGAATGATGATGAAAATTCCAGAACGTCCTTGCCTGTGTGAACAACGTTTCTTTTTAACTTACCGATAAAGTCGTTCCAGAAATCTTCTGGATATTTACCGGTATCATTGTGTGAAAGGGTCTAATGTTTCCTTTTCTGGACTGTGAATATCCCTGGATATATGGAGGATGAGAGAGCTCTCTGATTTCATCTAAAATATAATAATTTGTGTTGTGAAGTTGAAAGAAGGTCTTAGGCCTCAGGGTTTTGGAATGACATGAGCAATTAATAACCCGATTAACATGAACTAACTGAACTAACCCTTAACAACCTGCTAGTTTATGGTATTCTCAATTTGACAGCATCCTTTGGTAGCACTCATACAGAAAAAAAAAAACAATGCAGACATCCATGTATAACCCGCAAGTACACAATCGATTAAAAAAAAAACAGATGAGAAACCAAAACATCCCTCAATGAGCCGAAGAGAATATCTGTGGCCAATTTGACACAATATACAATCAGTCCTTCCAGTTTTATCCTATAGGGAACTTTGAGAGGTGGAAATCCTGACGGTGTGTGGCGCCCGGACACAAAAGGAATCAAAGCATCCAGTCTTGTCTGTGGGATGTAATTGGAGTGAATTGAAAAGCCCTGTCGCTGTGTTCTGTCTGTCTGCTTTGCACAAACAAACACTCATATCCAGACCAGCGCAGCCCACAGAGAGGAAGAGGATTTGTGTGCTTTAGAGAGACTAATCCAAAATGGGAGACAAACACGACGGCGAGGGATGCTAAAACTACATTGTAACCTAAAATCAGTCTCCTTTGCGTTCGCTATTTGGGTTTTAAGTGTCGCAAAAGATTGTGAAAACACTGCAACGTTGTAACACTGCGCTTATGTGGCTGCTTCTCAAGATGTCTGCCTGTTGTTTGTCAGTCCGGTAGAGTCGGCCCTTAAATATTTTTTCTGCTCCCTCCCTCTGGCAGTTGTGCGCAGTGTGTGTTCATGTGTTTGGGGAAGGAAGTGAGTGTGTCGATGGTGCACACTGCCTCCCTCTCTCCCTCTCTCTCTCTCTCTCTCTATGCAGCAAACCCCAAAACAGCCAGAGACACCGCATCAGCAACAGGAGGGACGGCAGACTGCAGATACTTGATTTTTTTTAAAGCCTCCAAACCAAACCGCTGCTTTTAGGTTTAACATGTGATTGTTTGGGAGCCGTCTTATCTCACATGAGGCGAACAAAATGAAATGCTTTCATAAATTGAATAAAGTTTATATAGAGCGAATGGATGTGCGGTGAGGAGTGATGAGAGGAAAAACAAGTCGTCTGTACGCCGTTCGTGTCTGCTTCTCTTTATTTTCTTCAGGGTTTGAAATGAGAATGTTTCTGCAGCTGTCAGCTGATCTCTGGGTGTGGTTTGTCATCTGCAAATCAGACGTGTCCCATAAGCTCTATTTGGATGGGATTAGTCTTCTAAATGACATTTGAGTTACAAATTATTAACTGTAGGTTGTCTGTGATTTCTGGCTCGGAAAGGATTGGGATTTTCAGAGCTGTTGCTGAGGTGTCTGTTTTCTGAATCTAGCTGCTGTGGAAGGTTTTATGGTTTTGAAAGCATTGATATTAAGGGTGGATTGGTACACAAAAATGTTGATTCAGTTTGTACCATTTTGAAGTCAAGAGAAACGTAGGAAATACTAAACTATGGATTTTTTACACACTTGTAAGGGTGTAACTTTGGTTTAAAAGATAGTAGAGAAAGTGGTTTCAATTTAAATCCCATTTCCTGTATTTACATATATTTAGGGACCATGCTGTTACGAAATCCAGGTAAAATAGACTGATTAAACATTATACATTTCCAACTAGCCTAAAATTTTAAAATAAAAGTAAGAAGAAAAAAAAAACCTTTGTGCTGAATCACAATTTTGTGAAATCAACTGCAGATAGAAATCAGCAAGTCTATCTATCTATCTATCTATCTATCTATCTATCTATCTATCTATCTATCTATCTATCTATCTATCTATCTATCTATCTATCTATCTATCTATCTATCTATCTATCTATCTATCTATCTATCTATCTATCTATCTATCTATCTATCTATCTATCTATCTATCTATCTATCTATCTATCTATCTATCTATCTATCTACAGTGCATCTGTAAAGTATTCATAGCTTCACTTTTTCCAAAAATGTTTATGTTACAGCCTTATTCCAAAATGTATTAAATTCATTTATTTCCTCAAAATTCTACACACAATACCCCATAATAACAATTTCAAAAAGATGTTTAGAACCACCAGGACTCTTTCTAGAGCTGGCTGGCTATTTAAGCTGAGTGATCGGGGAGAAGGGCCGTAGTCAGGGAGGTGATCAATAACCCGATGGTCACTCTGTCTGAGCTCCAGCGTTCTTCTGTGGAGAGAGGAGAACCTTACAGAACAACAACCATCTGTGCAGCAATCCACCAATCAGGCCTGTATGTTAGAGTGGCCAGACGGATGTCACCCCCTGCCTGGAATTTGCATCTGAAGGACTCTCTGACCATAAGAAACTAAATTCTCTGGTCTGATGAGATTAAAATTGAACTCTATGGCGTGATTGCCAGGCGTTACGTTTGGAGAAAACCAGGCACTGCTTATTACCAGGCTAATACCATCCCTACAGGGAAGCATGGTGGTGGCAGCATCATACTGTGAGAAAGTTTTTCAGCAGAAGGAACTGGAAGACTAGTCAGGATAGAGGGAAAGATGAATGCAGCAATGTACAGAGACATCCTGAATATAATCCTGCTTCACAGTGCTCTTGACCTCAGACTGGGGCGACGGATCATCTTCCAGCAGGACAATGACTCAAAGCACAGTGCCAAAATATCAATGGAGTGGCTTCACAACAACTTAGTGAATGTTCTTGAGTGGCCCAGCCAGAGCCCAGACCTAAATCCTATTGAACATCTCTGGAGAGATCTGAAAATGGCTGTACACCGTCGCTTCCCATCCAACCACATAGAGTTTAAGAGGTACTGCAAAGAGGAATGGGCAAAAATTCAGGTGTGCCAAGCTTGTGGCATCATATTCAAAAAGACTTGAGGCTATAATTGCTGCCAAAGGTGCATCAACAAACAATTGAGCAAAGGCTGTAAATACTTGTGATTTTTCAGGTTTTTTCCTTATAATAAATTTCAACAGTTTTTCACACTGTCCTTATGGGGTATTGTGTGTAGAATTTTAAGGAAATAAATGAATTTAATCCATTTTGGAATAAGGCTGTAACATAGAAAAAATGGAAAAAGTGAAGTGCTATGAATACTTTCCAGATACATTGTATCTGTCTATCTATTTATCTATCTACATTCCTGGTACTAATTTTCTGTGCAGCACAAAGACTAAACATTAGACGAGCATCAACAGGTGTCAACATTTCTGTCTTACAGAAAACATGATTATTTTGGTCTTAACTAAAATACTAAATCAACCAATTCACAATTCTTTATTCTTGTTGAAATTCATTCATATTCTGTTGCTGCTTGTATTTTAATCGCTGACTGAAACCATTTTGTTTTCAGTTGTTTCAACTGCTATAGCTGCTCATTAGGACTTTTACCAAGTTGTTTTTAGAGCATGCATGCAAAGTTTTTTTGCGATGATGAAGGCGCAGATAAAAAAACCCCATAATAAATGGGGAACACAAACAAGATGATAATAATAATAATAATAATAATAGTAATAATAATTTATTTTTAAATGATCCCTTCACAGAAAGATCGCCTCACAGCAAGAAGGTCGCTGGTTCGAGCCTCGGCTGGGTCAGCTGGCATTTCTGTGTGGAGTTTGCATGTTCCTGTGTTCGCGTAGGTTTCCTCCGGGTGCTCTGGTTTCCCCCACAAGTCCACAAGTGTGTGTGCGACTGTTTCCCAGTGCTGGGTTGCAGCTGAAAGGGCATCTGCTGCGTAAAACGTGCCGACCCCATATTAATAAAGGGACTAAGCCAAAAAAAAAAAAAAAAAGAATGATCACTACACTTTAAAAAAAAAAAAAAAGACTCATTTTACAACTCCCCTAGTTAAACAAAAATTTTTAAACATTCAGCCTATGTGCGTCATGTGTCATGGTACGACATTAAAAATAGCTACCTGTGTTTTTCATCAGTCTTAGTACACAGTATAAATGTAGAAGAGTCAAGCTTTAAATAAGAAAATTATCAAAACTCTTTGATCATTTTTGAATGAGATGCTAATGGTCCAATCCGATTGAATGATGTATGCTAAGCTAAGCTAAAAGTGCTTAGCGAACCCAGAGATTGACTGAATGAATTCAAAAATGAAAACTAAACTATTTATCTTTAGGGGAGTTGTAATATGAGCCTATTTCCAAAAAAAGGGTGAAGTGTTTCTTTAAGGATTAAACAAATTTTCTTAACTAATAATGAAAATTATATAGGGACGCTTATTATTCACACATTTATTTAATATTAATAGGTACAATAAACAACAAAGCACGTACAGTACTGTTCTATTAAATTCAAAAGTTTTTTATATTTAGATGTAATAATTACTAAATGTACATTAACGTCTGTTTCTAATTATAAAATTATGCTTCAAAGCAGTAACTGTCACCTGATTTTTCTGATAAAATGTACATCATTTAAAAGATGAATCATTCATATTGATGGCAACAAAATCAAAGCTTTATATGATTATTGAATGGGAGATCTGCTATTTAATGTCTAGCATCTAAATTTTATTTCCACATAAACTATAAAATTATATAATAAACAAATCAATATGACCGTTTATGTAGCTATATTCAGTTGTTAAAGTGAATATTAAATTGCAATAATATTTCATAAGTGTACTGTCTTTAATATATTTCTGACCAAATAAATGCACTCCTGGTGGGTAAGAAAAAGAAAGTTCTTTTAAAAATATCTAAAATATGGCCAACTTCACAAGTTTGTAGTTAATCCAGCCATAGTCTAGCCAGCAGAAGTGCTCGATTGGCATCTAAAATCTAATTTTAGTAATGTGTAACAATGAGATTAAAGCACTAAATCCATCAGAAGCTCCAGAACCATCAGCAGATTTCTCTTTCCTATAAGACCCATTAATTAATCCCATAAATGCATTTAAAACAACACACAATTGAATCATTACTTAAAACGAATTGGATTTTCTTTGTAAATCTAATTAAATAATAAAAAAAATATCTTGCATCAAATCAGAAACATTAAATGTGAATCAAATCTAGTCAATTTGCTGTCTACCCAGTGATTCCATGCAAGAAAGATGCTTAAAAGGAGCTGCATAAAAATTCTTCATAAGGTTTTTTCTGTTCACTCTTCTTCTGCCTCATGCTTTAAGTACAGAAGAAATGACAGTCAGACAAGGAAATGTGTCCTGATTTGAGGTCATAATTGTGTAGCGGAGACTCTAAAGGTTGCTAAAAGCCAGGCGAGACAGTCAGTAAGGACAAACCTGGGCGTATGTTTCCTCTGGTGGATTGTGTGTGGCTTTTTTTTTTACAAGTGGTTTTACTTAACATGAGTGTCCTATGAGGAAAGAAGAAAAAACAGCAGAACGCTGCAGACGTTTAGAATGTGCTAAAAAATGTCTAAAAAAGGTTGTTGTTAATACGAGCAAATATTCCTTATTGATTATTCACAGCTCTTTTACATCTACGTTGCATTGCACATTGTTTTAGGGGAAAATAAGTGCCTGTAACACATTTTTTATTTTAAAATCTGGCAAAGTATTGCAGTACATTTTAAAATGTTTGACATGTACGCGTCGGTGTGCTGTTTTTCGTCTTCAAATATAGTACATAGACTTCAGGCCTGCGGTTTTCCTCTATTTTTTAGCCTACACTCTTAGGAAGTTGTGTAATATTTTGTCTCGTTCTGAATGTTTGGGTTTTACTCTGGGATGGGCAAAGAAAAACAAAAATGCATATGGTGCATGCAGAGTTTGTGGGGTTATACACCATTCGAAGTTTAACTTAAAATAATGAAATAGCTGTGCAAATTTAAAATGAGATAAAAATGGGATCAATTCCAATTCTCAGATTTAAATAAAGTAAGAACAAACCTGAATGTAGAAATTTAGCATAGATGGGAGGATGGACGCAGAGATAGCATAGATACTTTAGATGGATTGCTGGATGTGCTGATGTATCAAGAGAAATGTGGATGTATCCATAGAAATAAAGATGGATGGATGGATGGATAGATAGACGTTATATATTATTATATGTAATATATAATAGATATTGATATTATATATTATTAGATAATTATATATTTTGTTTTTCTGCTATATATATTACGATATGAATATAATTTCACCAGATTACTTGAGTAAATATTTGGAAAGAATTCATAATTTTAGGGGAGTGGCTCTGCATAAAATATACAAAAGTGTACAAAAATAAATAAAAACAAGCACAGATGAAAACACAACTAAGATAACAGTGAAATAAACAGTGCCTCATGGTTTTCGGTGGATTCTTAACAGCATTAAAGTTCAGAAATGCAATAATCAAATGTAAATGAAGATCATATAGTCTTCATTGTGTAAATGATTAAACAATTAGTTTTTGTTAAAGTGGCAAAGTTTAGAATTTCTTGTGCCCAAATGGTTTAAATTGGCTTGAAATCTTAGTCACAAGCCTTAAAAACACATTAAAATTATGATATTTTACATTTTTAAAACCTATTAGATTAGGCCAAGTTTCATTAATCCCAGCACAGCATTGCAGATTCACACATTAAATATTGATGTTGAAATTATATATTGTGCAGCCCAGATAGATAGATAGATAGGTAGATAGATAGATAGATAGATAGATAGATAGATAGATAGATAGATAGATAGATAGATAGATAGATAGATAGATAGATAGATAGATAGATAGATAGATAGATAGATAGATAGATAGATAGATAGATAGATAGATAGATAGATAGATAGATAGATAGATAAATGGATAGATAGATGAATGGATGATTGATTGATTGATTGATTGACAGACAGACAGACAGACAGACAGACAGACAGACAGACAGACAGACAGACAGACAGACAGACAGATGGGTAGATAGCTGGATAGAATATCACAATTTTGGAAAAAAAAAGTTTTTTCTGCTACTTGTTGACAATCTAAATGGATCAAATTCCACCCTACATTTTTCCTGTTGAATATACGGTTTCACACTACAGCTCATAACATTATGAAGTAAATTTGTAATTGCCTTCACTGTAAAAAATTGCTCGTTTCCACTCAAACTAAATGTGTTGGGGCAATATGAAGGAATTAAGTTAACCTTTTTTACAAATTAATGTGGATTGTAAAACAATTAAGTTGTCCCCAAAAAACTCAAGAAGAATGTTGTTTCAGCTCATTTTAAATATGTAGTTAAAACAAAGCATAATCATCGTCTTTGAGTGGTGTTAGTGAGGCCAGCAGGGGGCACTCAACCTCAACTGAGTCCTAATGCCCCAGTATAGTGAAAGGGACACCATTCTGTCAGTGGGTGCCGTCTTTCAGATGAGACGTTAAATCAAGGTCCTGACTCTCTGTGGTCATTAAAAATCCCGTAGCACTTCTTGTAAAGAGTAGGGGTGTAATCCGGGTGTCCTGGCCAAATTCCCTCCATCGGCCCCTACCTATCATAGCCTCCCAACCATCCCCATCCACTGAATTGGTTCTATCACTAGCTATGTTTCCATCCACCTATTTTGATGCGCATTTTGCATATGCGCATAAAAAAACTATTGATGGAAACGCCATGATGCGCATAAATTTCGAACTAGGTAGGACAAACTTTTTATTCGGTAAGAAAAGATGCGCATAAACTACGATGGAACACTTTTACCGCACAAATTTCAGTATGCGCATTAAAAAAAGCCATGTGATTTTGTGATAAGAGATCATGTGATGATGAAAATGTGTGTAAATAGACAATCCAGCAGGCTGAGCACACTTTCAAACATCTGAAATGTTGATTTGGTCATTCTAAAATGCCTTACCGTTTAAGTATTAGTGTTATTATATCAATAATGACCTCCACAATCAAGAGCGTCTGTTTTCTGCATCTGACACAAATGCTTTCAAATGCTTTCCGTGCGTTCACTGCGTGTCAGGATTGCCTTCTGAGGCACAAGTCATTTATTAAATGAGGAAAAAAATTGACACAGCTTCTCCTACTGCAGCAAATTCTGTTTTTACTGTTGATATTTGACGATTTTGTTCGCTTTGACTCGTTGGAAGGAAACGCTGCTTTATTCGCACGTCTTTTATGCGAAAATTCAGTTTTGCGCATAAAGTTCATTTGCATTTTTGTATGGAAACATAGCTACTGTCTCTCCACTCCACCAATGTGTGTGGTGAGCGCATTGGCACTGTTGTTCTGTGGCTGCCGTCGCATCATCCAAGTGGATGCTACACACTGGTGGTGTGGAGAGACCCCCATCATGATTGTGAAGCGCTATGAGTTTATGGTTATACACAATAAATGCACTATATAAATACACATTACATTATATTACATAGTGATTTGATTAAATATATGACAGGCTTTACAGTTTTAAACTCATTTTTAGTAGTTTGAACAAAGAGCAAACATCATTTTTTTGAGTGTTTCAGGTTGACTTTGAGTTTTTCACCACCAAGCGCACCTCGTATTTTCCTCATAACATGTAAAAATCTTTTTTTTTCCCCTCATTTTTTATTCTTAGCACTCATGCAATAAAGACTCCCCAGAGCTATAGTTTAAGTATGGTCTGTAAAGTCTGTAAATGAATAAAATGAGGTGCTGTGACGCTCTAAGTGGAAACAGAGCTCAATAACAAAAGTCCAGGTTTAAGAGCAGCTACTCAAACAGAAGTTGTGGAAAGTGTGTGAAAGGTAAAAGTGTGTGTGTGAGAGTCTAGAGCAAGAAGTCAATAGTCTGAGTCTGTAAGTCTGGTTAATGAATACCGCCCCCTCAGGGTGATCCCTTCATGTAAACACTTCATCACAGCGGCAGTGAGAGACTGCATTGCTCCCAGGGGCACAGCCGCTCACCGCCCATGACTTTATAGCCTATCAATATCTACCAGGTAAACGCACACACACAAACTAACCCAAAAGAACCTGCGTTTGTATTGGTTTGTTCCCATCATTTATTCCCACTGCTGTTCTTTCTTTGTACCTTTTAGTAGCTCATTTTAGGGTATTACCAATGTTGATAGTCTAGTTAGAGAGCGGGCTAATGAGGATTACATTAGTCAATGTTGACTGCAGCTACTAATCACTCCTAATCAATACTGTTGCCTATTCATGTGCTGTACTTCAGTGTGTGTGTTTATTCAGCTATTCTTTTGAGACAAAGTAGGATTTTAGCTAAATCTGAAAAAAACCTCTCTTTCGGGGGCAGCCCCTAAGGTAATAATAATTCATAAATAAAGTAAACTTTTTATTTAATCTACTGAAGTTTACTTTTGGGATGAGGGTTGTGTTTGTTTGAAGCCAATGTAATTTGCTTTGCATAAAAATAATTAATATATACAGGATTTAAGGTGTAAAGTATATGTGGTTTAAAACTAAAATTAATTGGAAAAAATGAAAAGTGAAACAACTGCTTTGAATATAAGAGCAACTAAAAATAATTTACATAAACTATGTGAAATAATATTATATCAGATGTAATTAAACAAATATTGATGGCAATGATTTTAGAATAAAAATAGTTGTTATACATCACAAAACGATGTGGTTACAGTTGAAGTCAGAATTATTAGCCCTCCTTTGAATTTTCTTTTCTTAAAAATTCTTTTCTTAAATATTTCCAAAATGATGGAAATTTTCACAGTATGTCTGATAATATTTTTTCTTCTGGAGAAATTCTTATTTGTTTTATTTCGGCTAGAAAAAAAGCAGTTTTTGATTATTATTATTTTTTTAAAACCTTTTTAAGGTCTAAATTATTAGCCCCCTTAGAGCTATATATTTTTTTCGATTATCTACAGAACAAACCATCTTTATACAAAAACTTGCCTAATTACCCTTACATGCCTTGTTAACTTAATTAACCTAGTTAAGCCTTTAAATGTCACTTTAAGCTGTATAGAAGTATCTTGAAAACATCTAGTAAAATATTATTTACTGTCATTATGGCAAAGATAAAATAAATCAGGGATTATAAATGAGTTATAAAACTATTATGTTTAGAATTTTTTTGAAAAAAAATTATCTCTCAGAACAATAATTCAGGGGGGCTAATAATTCTGACTTCATCTGTGTATTGTAAAATATTGATTGATTGATCAATATGACCCACACTAAAAGTAAATGTAAGCTCACAAAGGATTGTACATAAATTACATTAAAACATTATATTTAATATAGTTATCAGCAATGAGTGTTTAGTTAGATAATATTAGCTGTAATTGTTATATAAACTTGTATGTTAAATGTATTTACCTAGATA
Source organism: Danio aesculapii (assembly GCF_903798145.1). Taxonomy (NCBI): domain Eukaryota; kingdom Metazoa; phylum Chordata; class Actinopteri; order Cypriniformes; family Danionidae; genus Danio; species Danio aesculapii. The sequence goes on along the minus strand of NC_079453.1, from coordinate 24,011,098 downwards.
ATTAAGGGCATTATTTTAATGTTAATTAATTTTTTGTAACATAAATTGTAAACAAATATTTACATTTAAATAGGGATGTCCAGATCTGATCATGTAAAATCGGGCCTGATCACATGTTTTCAGACTCGATCGGAATCGAATATTACGTCCTGATCAGAACTCGAATATATATATATATATATATATATAGGCATACAGTGGCCTATATATATATATATATAAATATATATATATATATATATATATATATATATATATATATATATATATATATATATATATATATATATATATATATATATATATATGGGCGATTACTTGAAAAATAATCTAAATCTATTATTATATATATTATTCGATTATTATTGGTTATATATATATCGATTATTATATTTATAATCGATCCAATTTTTTTCAATGTCAGTTTCTTCAATTACTTTTCCTACTGTGTGTGGAGTCATGTGACCCCACTTTCTTAAGACTGATTTATTCTTCTGCATCGAACGCACAGGTGTGGTCCGAAGCAGCCTTCATGCACCTCTCAAAAAATGTAACTACACATTGCACGTTTGCACTACATTGATGATGATTAGAAGCTGCGTCAGAAAAGCCTTGAGATTGCATATTTTCCATTACAATAAAATAATTATTTACATTAAAATTTGTTTACAGAAAATGGTTAAATGCTGGCAAAGTAGAACACAGAAGCAGCTAGAAGCGGAAAGCGCAAGTATGTCTGCTGTCTGGAGGTATTATAAAGTTGATGAGACTTTTTTATGCCGTTGCACTTGATGAGAACAGAAACAGGCACCATCCTGACAAGGTAGAGATGTTAGTTTTCATTAAACAAAACATACATTTCCTTCTGTGAAACTTAGGAGTGCAGTTCCTAAAAGCACAGTACTGGCTTTGCAAACACTGTGGCACTTTTTTTTTTGTTTATATGCCTGCCGGGTATTTTAAGTTGAGGTGCTATTTGTTTTTATATTAAATAGTTTTTTACTGTTGCACTAAAGTCCAAAAGTGAAGAATTTATGTTATATATTACTTGATTGTTCAAGCTACGGCACAGAAGTGCTCTGTTTGTTAACAGAATTGTTGAATGTTAAAATAAGGTGAAAAATTAGGTAAATAAAAAGGTAAAATAAAGGTGAATAAAAAATAAGGCACATCCTTGATCTGTTTTTTCGCTCTTCTCTGAGGGCCTGATCGGGACATCCCTACATTTTAATGAACATTTTCTTTGTGAGACAATACTGTGACAATGTTCCAGGTTGTATGTGATTGGTCCCTTTGCATTTTACAACTTGCAGAATCTATTTAATAAAGTGATTTGATAAAATAAAGTCATTTGATATATAGTCACATCCATATCACCATGCAGCCCAAAACTAATTACTTACTGAAGCTAAGCAGGGCTGAGCCTGGTCAGTACCTGGATGGGAGACCACATGGGAAAACTAGGTTGCTGTTGGAAGTGGTGCTAGAGAGGCCAACAGGAGGCGCTCAACCTGTGGTCTGTGTCCTAATGCCTCAGTATAGTGAAGGGGACACCATATTGTCAGTGAGCGCCGTCTTTCAGATGAGCCGTTAAAACGAAGTCCTGACTCTCAGTGGTCATTTAAAATCCCATGGCACTTCTCATAAAGAGTAGGGGTGTAACTTCGGTGTCCTGGCCAAATTCCTCCTATCGGCCCTTACTTATCATGGCCTCCCAATCATCCTAATCCACTGAATTTGCTCTATCACTGTCTCTCCACTCCACCGATAGCTGGTGTGTGGTGAGCGCATTGGCGCCTTTGTCCCATGGCTTCTGTTGCCTCATTCAAATGAATGCTACACACTGGTGGTGGTTTGGAGACCCCCTCATGATTGTGATGCACTTTGGGTGTATGGCCATACACAATAAACGCACTATATAAATACACATTGCATTAATACACATTACATGGTGATTTGATAAAATATATGACAGGCTTTACAGTTTTAAACTATTCATATTTTAAGGCCACATATTGTTATTACATTTATTATTATATTTTTTATATGAAACTTTATATTTTTTTTTACTTTTGAACTTATTTGACAAGGACTGTAAAATATTTCATTATGAACTGCATGGAGCAGCCAAATTTTTACAGATTTTTTTTACTGTGAAATTAAACATTGATTTCTTCAGCTGTACTGTTATTACACTTGAAGCTAGAAGCTTCTCACTAGTGTATCTGCAAAAGTTTATTTTTGCAAAAGTCCTCTGGCTTCAGTTAGTTCAATTTGGCTTATTCCCATCTTATACTGTCCAGATACAATACATCAGTCTGAAGTTCCACGGATATAAGGCACATTTAGTGTTTTGGCTAGACATCAGACATGGCGCATCGTTGGTGTAACGGTGATTCTGATGTGTGCTGATGTGATGCTGACGGCGCTGTGATTTAGACTTCCACCTGAGCAATCACAGGTGCTGTGACGGAGCCAGACTGATGTGTCTGAGTCTCAGCTGGAAGAAGCTTGGCCTCCAGCAACAGACGCTATGAGTCATCCCTAAAGACACCGACGAGCACTGAAAGGAGGAAGCTGATGCTGTAACAGAGCTTGATTAGTAACCTGATTTGTATATTATTAGAGTGTCTATTAAATTGGCCATATGATTCTTTGTAATGTTTCATTGTTCTTTAGTATAATGTATATATTTGTGCATATAGTGGTCCATTCACACCGGTTTTGTTTGGTTCAATTGACTCAAGTTCTTTTGCTGCTTTGGTGTGTTTTTTTTGGCCAGATGTGAATAAAGCAATCGTAATCTGGTGCGCACTAAACAATTGGACCAAGACCCTGATAAAGAGGTGGTCTTGGTCCGCTTACAAACAATCTCTGGTATGGTTTGTTTAAGGGCCAATTGGCAAACAACTAGTGAAAACTAAACCCAATTGTGTTGTCGCCTTGTATTGGATTGCGCCTGGACAAAAAAAGTTGTGCATGAACACACCAAACAGACGGCAGCAAACTGAAACAAGTGTCAAGTTCTGTGCCTGCGCAAGAGGACGTGTCTTTCTGTTCTGCTGGGGGCAGTAGAGTCTGTTTTCTCAATCCGCAAAGGAAAACCAAACTTTCGTTCACAGACAAAGAAAAAAAAGAATAAAGAATACTTTTATTAGGTTAAGAAACTCACATTACAACTGTTTAAAAGAAAACAGGAAAAGAAGCACTCTCACTTAGTACAATAGAGATTTTGTTTTGTATTTTTTTTTTTGAGTCGTTTGGGACGAAGTGACACACCGCAAAATCTTTTGCTGAAGAGATCCACTGCTTTTGACACTTATGAATTTTCATAAAAGTCATTGTGCTGATTGTATTAGGAGATTTGCTGAAGGTAGCAGCTGATGGGCAGTGAAGGGTTTGCATCTTTGATAAACTATGACAGTTCGCGTTCATTGAAAATGAAGGATGAGTAATAAATCCATATGAAACAGTCCCTTAAAAGTGATGTTGTGTATTCAGTGTCATGTGCGGGTGCACTATGCACTCACACAACATGCGTACCATGCCTGAGCCCAACCGAACCACGCCCTGGCACACCTCTTTCAACTGCGTCAGGGCCGTCCAAACAAATGGTTCAGATAGTTCATCAAATGGATAGCCTAGTGTGAGTATACCATAAAAAAATTTGTTCGACATTGAAAATCTTTGGGTTTATTTGAACAAAAAAAAAAAGACCTATTGAAGAATGTTGGAAAACTGTAACCATTGACTTAGGGCTGGGCGATAAAATTGGTATCGATAATTATTGACCAACCACCATTGTCAATATAGATAAAAAAAAAAAAAGATTCAGTATGAAGTTTCGGTATGAAGCCTATAGTTTTATTAAAATGTGGCTGCTGAGTGTGCGCCTTGGAAGGAATGCCAATAAGCTTAGGGTGTAAGTAATTTTCAAATGGCACGATGCGCGTATGGGAGCGACAGGCACATGGTGTGCAAGCGGCGCACACGTGATGGGCGAGCATTTTCCAGTCGCTACTAGTTGAAAACATCCCAACTTTTCGCCGCAAGCACACCACAATTCATGTTAGTAGAACTAACCAATCTGCTTCACACTTTGTAGGGTAACGATAGAGTACGGTTCAGTAACGGTAGACTAATTACCTCAGACAAACACAGTGCACCCAAACACTGCAGTGCTTTTTACTTTTCTCCATGAACTTGCATTGGAGCTGCAGCAATTGTTTGTCCGTTTGTCATCCTCTAAAGACACAGTGGATGGTCACCAATTACGAGAGATGCCAGGGGAGCGCGAGCCCAAAGCCCATTGTATATGGTCAAGGAAACCACGTGCGCATTTTTGTCACTTCAGGTCAGAATAACAACATATGCGAAAATGAGTGCTGTGGCTAGCAGCAGTGAGGAGATAAAAATAAAGAAGGATGTAAGGATGTTGTCAGAGTGGCTTTTTGGTTTCTTTTCTTTTGCATCCAGCCACTAGCTCCCCATCTAAAAGAGCGTAGGGGGTAATATTGTCAACTAACTTCACAATACTGTAATGTTGCAGTATTTGAATAATGATGCTTAGTTACTTTACTTGAAAGCTCAGATTTGATCATCATAATTTTTGTTTACAGAGTTTGAGGTTTACTGTATCATTATTATTCTCAAATTACAGATGTTGATCTACCTTAAAGTTTGCTTTGATCGTTAAGTATTTAAGCTTTACCATTGCAAACACTATGTAACAATTTAATTTATCAAGTTTAAGAGTCTTTTTAACCCTTATGTTTATTTTATTATAAAGAGATGAGATATTTTGTTTAAATATTTTTGTTTTTTGACTATTAACTTTTTAATATTGTTAAAAATATTTAATAATTATCGATATTGAATGATATGAAACATGATATTGTGATAATTTTTTTTTGGAATATCGCCCAGCCCTACATTGACGTAATAGTAAATGTTTTTCCGACTGTGGAAGTCAGTAGTAACAGGTTTCCAACATTGTTCAAAATATCTTCTTGAGTTTCTATCTTGAGTAAAAATGATGACAGAATTATTTTTCAGACTATTGCTTTAAGTCATTGAAATGTTACCCGGTAACATAACTTTTTAAAAATCCAGAGGTTGTCATAAACTCTTCTTATCTGTCTGACCTTACTCTGACCGGCTTGTACAGGGAAAGCTCGTCTCACCACAGATTGTCTTATCGTTGTAAATATCCTCACAGCCGCACTCACACATATCTGTTACCACAGCTTGGCCTGGAACACTTCAAACCATCACACCGTCAGTGAGAGGTCACAGGGGAAAGTAGGCCACAAACAGGTCACCCATGCAACGTTTAAAGCAATGCAGTGGTGTAATGGGCTCTGATGCCGCTAGAGGGCGCTAAAGCAGGAGCTGCATCTCTTTAGGCTTCAGACATAACAAGGCCAATTTTAGCATTCAAGTCTGACAAACAGTTCTTAAAGACGACAACAGTTAAATGGCGTAAACGTTTCATCTTTGTAAACATGACTGAATTAAGCGGCATGTCCTTTGTTTTTGAGACATAAACAATTCTCTGTTTTGTCTAGTCACACAGATAGTTTGTGTTTCCTTTATTTAGAGTTGGCTGGATGTGGTAAAGCCATACAAACATGTTGAGCTCATACAGAAAAAAAGACTGAAAAAAGTAAATATTTGTGGTATTGTTTTGCAATTGTGATTATAGGTACTGTAATCTAAATAAAAAAATCTTTATAGGTAGCTCAAGAAATATGATTGTTTTGTTAGTTTAATAAAACTATTAGTTTTATGTTCACTGAAATAGTTAAAATGCTATGAGAAATAACATAAATAATAAAATCAGTAGTAGTTTAAATACTAA